>NW_026587216.1:44915204-44994426 GCF_907164565.1 Psammomys obesus | reverse complement strand
TCCTTCCTTCCTTCCTTCCTTCCTTCCTTCCTTCCTTCCTTCCTTCCCTCCCTCCCTCCCTCCTTCCTTCCTTCGCCTTGGCTGTCCTGGACACACTTTGTACTAGGCTGGCGTTGAATGCAGAGATCCACCTGCCTCAGCCTGCGATTATAGGCATGAGACTCCATGCCTATCTTCTAAAAGTACTTTCTGTAACAGCACACCATTCATTTTACCATAGTCCAGAGGACTCACACTTGGTTCCCTGCTTTCTAGGTTGTCAAAGATCTAAGTGTACAGCTGGCCAGAAATGTACAGTAAAGAAGAAAGATAGATTTGGGGAGGCAGAGAAGAAATAATTAAGGATTACAATAAAGTAAATTACCTTTTTTACCTTGCAAGATATATTATTATAGAAAAATACAAGAAAAAAAATGATTCTGGAACTTAGGTTTGGTTAACCTTTCCTAATGATGGGCAGCACACAAAAAACAAAAGCTCAAGTAGAAGAAAGATGAAGAAAAATAAAGTTGAGTCTGTATAATGGGCCTAGGGAAGGGGCTTAGGACAAAACCAAGGTGGAATGAGCCCAGATTAAAAAAACACTGGACCAGCAAGACAGCTCAGCTGATAAGGGCCACCAACCCTGACTGTATTGGTTGGTTCTGTGTCTCAACTTGACACACTCTAGAGTCATTACACAGCAAGGAGCCTCCATTGAGGAAATGCCTCCAGGAGATCCAGCAGTAGGGTGACGGAGTAAGGGGAGCGCCCAACCCATTGTGGGTGTCTCCATCCCTGAGTTGGTGGTCCTGGGTTCTATAAGAAAAGCAGGCTAGGGAAGCCCTGGGAAGCAAGGCAGTAAACAGCAGCCCTCCATGGCTCCTGAATCAGCTCCTGCCACCAGGAACTGTCCTCACTTCCTTCAATAATGAACAGCTATATGGAAGTGTAAAGCTAAATAAACCCTTTCCTCCCCCACAAGCTTTTGTTCATAGTGTTTCATTACAGTGACAGAAACCCTGACAATGACACCGACAACGTGCAGTCAATGCAGGGGACCCACATGATGTAGACAGAACTGACACCTACAAGTTGCCTTCTGACCTCCGTAAAAGTTCTGTCTCACACACACACACACACACACCAGAGGGAGGGGAGAACAATTTAAAAAACCAGAAATATAAAGCTTTCTACAGAAACATTGTGTTTCTATTTCAACAGAGCACTCAAACCTTTGTTTGTCTGTTTTCAGAGACAAAGCTGAAGAATTACTGACAACATACCTTTTTCTGCCACATGGCTGGAAGTAGTTTTTGATGGAGTTCTGTTGCTGCTGAGAAGTCCAATCTTTACTTTTATTTGCAGCAGGGAGTTTCATTGGTGACAGCTGGTAGTTTGGGATCTTTTCCCTAACCATCATATTTGATGCCACATTATTCGTTTTGGAGCTTGATTTAGGGGCCTCCTTTATATTGTAAGTGTCTTGTGAAAGCTTTCTAGAGTTTTGTTTCATTCCAGGGATCTGTACTTCTTTTGGTCTTTCACTCAGAGACATACTATAGAAAAAGGAAGGAAAGGCAAACAATCAGGAGCAATTTTTATTTAATAACGAAGTTCTCTAAATGTTCTGGTAAATACAACTTCAGAAGATTAGGTGATAATCCAAGAAAGTAGCACACCTGCTGTCTAAGTGCCTGAGGATGAAATCATATTCTCTCTCCTGGCAGCACAGACCATCAGGCTCCCCAAAGCACACACTTTTAAGCACTGTCTTAAAAACAACTGCTAAGCACACTTATGTCCTTAACGTAGTATCCTTCTGTATACTAAACTAGGTGGTAGGCCTATGTAAAATTTATTTTATTTAATACCGTGTAATACTGAAAATAAGACTTAAATGGAAACCATCAGAGAATACAAAGACAGTAACCCTTTCTGTTGAACAAGAAAAACAAAAAAGAAACAGAACTCTTCAAGTCAAAAACAGAAACCATTTAAAAACTACTATGGATGGATATTAACTATCTGGATATCCAATATTTAATTACAGGCATTATGTACAGGGCAAGACAGTGCACATGTACCTCCATCTCATACGCTTGCTGAGGCCATTTCGGTTTAATGAGAACATCATCTCCTTCATGAAGAATTCCATGACAAATTACCTATCTCTACTCTAGGGCCCAAAGCCAAGATGCCCCAGCTAACTTAGCTTAGCTTCTGTTAATGCCTGCCTGTGTAAACCTCCCTCGGTAGCTGCTGAGCGAGATAACAGGATGTAGCTTTTGCCTTTAGAAGCCCCTTGGTCTAAATGCTTAGGGCTAAACTTAGGTCCAAATACTTAAGTATAGTCCCAGATGCCTGGAAAAAGCTTTCAGTTGGCTATAAGCTGTGCCTGAGTGGTCATCTCTGGACAGCTCCCCGAAACAAGTATACAATTAGCATGTTTATTCGAATATCCCCATATTCATGAGGAATACAGTCCAAGACCATCAGGTACTTGAGGACTAAAACCAATGCTAGCGTCAAGTTCTGTAAATACATATTTTTCTTTCTTTCTTTCTTTTTGTGGTTTTTTGAAACAGGTTTCCCTGTGTAGTCTTAGCTGTCCTATAATTCACTCTGTAGACCAGGCTGGCCTTGAACTCAGAGATCTGCCTGCCTCTGTCTCCCCAAGTATGTGATTACAGGCATGCACCACCGCACCCAGTTATAAATGTATACTTTTATGCATATATATTATTAGTTTATAAATTAGGCGTAAATTAGAGTAGAAAAGCAGTACCTAATAAGACAGTAATTACAACACACTGTAATAAAAGTTACATGGATGTGGCATCTCCCAAAATATCTCACTGCACCATACCCACCCTTCTTATGATAAGACATAAAACCATCACTATGTGGCTAAAATAAAGAGAACCGAATTGTTTAGGCACTGTGATACAGCATCAGGTGACTATGAAAACATTACATGGACGTAAGCACTGAAACAGTAACTGCAACAGCTCGCAGCGACCAGGAAGTTGGTAGCATATACAGTGTGGACCTGCAGAACAAAGGAATAATGTGCACTAGGGAAGATAACATGACACTGATTCAAAATCATTGTGACCCCTTTGAGGGTCAAATGACCCTTCTGCAGGGGTCGCCTAAGACCATCATAAAACACAGATATTTTATGGCGGGGTCACTACAACATAAGGAACTGCATGAAAGGGCCACAGCATTAGGAAGGTTGAGGACCACTATGCTAGGAGATTCATCATGATATTCAGAAGTGTAACTTAAAACTTAGAAATTTCTAGTTTCAGCAATTTTCCATTCAATACTTTTAGACATCGATTTACTATGGGTAATTAAAAATACATGTAATTAGTTAGGGACGACTATTATTTCAAATTTATTTCATCAGTCACAAATTCTTTTTCTCTTTCAAATACATTTGAAGAAATGACAACAATTACCCTAAGGTGGTAGAAGCATTGCTCACAGACTAATTCAGATCCACATACCACACACAGGCAGCCATATGCTGCCAATAGTTTCTCTGATTCTACAACGGCAGAGTTAGGGAACTATAACACAGACCAACAGCTCACACTTCCATAAATTTCCTTGCTGAAAGAACTATAGCCAACAAAGCAATGCTGAGAGCGGGAGAAAGCCTCCCCAGGGAAGAACACACCAACTGGTTATCCAACACCAAGTGGTCAGCCCCAAAAATCACGTCAAGTAACATTACACAGCCTGAGCAGATTGCATCTATGCATTTAGGAGTACACACACACACACACACACACACACACACACACACACACACACCAAAGGAAAAAAGGTTACAAATTTTAAAGAGGGGTTAAGAGAAGGCATGGAGGGAGGAAAGGGAAGGGGGAAATGATGTAATTATAATCTCAAAAAAAAAAAAAAAAAAAAAAAGAAAAGAAAAGAAAAAGAAAGAAAATCTGCTGATCCTATGAGATATCATTTTTCCTGGCATCTCCTTCCATGCTTTATCTCTTAAAAGATGACTTGGTAAAAGCAGCAACTTTTTCTTGAATATGCTATTAATTGATAAAATAATGACAACAGCATGCTAAAAAAGACATTTTACCATGTATCCGCTGGCTCTGATTCTGTGTCGGCTACATATGATGTCATATTCACCGGAGCACTTGGCATTATTTTTCCATTGACTGACAAGCCTTGCGAAAGGCTTGGCCCTGGAGTCGTTGTCTTTAATTCTGTACATCATGCAAGCCGAAAGAAAAAAAAAATTAAGCCATTACGTGCAAGATGGAAACAATGATAAACCCCTCAAGCTGTTTGACATATGCACAGCAATAGGAGAACCCGAGAAGCCAGCAGGACCACGTCACTGCTAGCTGTTACTCTAACCATCTGGTGTGAGCACCTCACTTCCTCAGCCCTAGTGTTTAACGTGATTATAGGCATATACGCAATCACCGCTGATATTTGCTAATAACATAAGTCCACGAATCTGAAGACGAGAAGGGAAAGGAGACTGAGTGGTACACGACCATTTACTCAGAGCCCTTCAAGTCTACCTCTGAGAATGTGCAGAAGTGTCTACGTACAGTGGACACTTTCATCTCCTCTCACTGCCTGGTTTCTATATGGAATTGTACACTAGAGAAAGCACTGATCTGCGGGTTGGAAAACCAAATAAAAGATCAATTTGGCCCTGATAGTTATAAAATCTCAAATTTTCTCACCTTTGATATGTGCCCCACCTCCCTTGGAGATTGGCTTTCATAAAGCCCATGCTGGCCTTGAGCTCAGAGTGTGGTTACCTTTGAATTCCTGTTCCTCCTGCCTCTGCCTTTGGAATACTGCAATTTCACGCTTGTACCAACCACCTCACTTGTGGCTTTTTTAAAAAGCTTATGATGAACTTTAATTTCAGTAAGTTTTAGATGTATAGAAAAATTGACCATTAGTACAGAGATTTCTCACATACCCGGTGTCTCTTACTATTAGCATTTTATAGTTACAACATGACCCCTTTGGGGACTGAATGCCCTTTCACAGGAATCACATTTCGGATACCCTGTATACCAGATATTCATAACAGTAGCAAAATCACAGTTATAAAGTAGCAGTGAATGAGGAACTGTATTAAAGGGTCACATTAGGAAAGGCTGAGAACCACTGATATAACACAACTGTTAAAACTAATAAATCAACACTAATAATGCTATTACTAAATAAAGCTTCTGGTTTATGCATGTTTAATTTTTATTTACTCTTCTTTTTCTACTACAGGATATTTGGTATATTTACTTGCCAGCTTTTATAATGCTTTATTATTTACCCATTTACACATTTACCTACTTATCTAGTTAGTTAGTTAGTTAGTTAGTTAGTTAGTTAGTTAGTTAGTTTCTGAGGATGGAGCCCAGAGCCTAATATGTGCTAGGCATGCACTTAGCCTCTGAACTACAATGTTAATTCTACCTCTTAACTTTTCAAGCAAAAGATTCTATGATCTCTAAGGGTGTTTACCCATGAATAGTAGATATAAAAGTCTGCTGGTCCACACTGACAAAGATAACCTTGTGAA
This sequence comes from Psammomys obesus, assembly GCF_907164565.1. NCBI lineage: Eukaryota > Metazoa > Chordata > Mammalia > Rodentia > Muridae > Psammomys > Psammomys obesus. The sequence goes on along the minus strand of NW_026587216.1, from coordinate 44,988,860 downwards.
CCAATAACCTAAGTCAATTAAACAAATATTTATACCTACTGTAACAAATACTATGCTTGCTGCTGTCAGGCAGCAAAAACAAGCTATGAGCTTATATACGCTATGGGTTAAATGAGGCAAATAATTGGTTAGTCCCATAAACTCTATAGTTGAAATGAAAAAAAAAAGTTATTGAAGTAATTATTTAAAGCACATGAAAGTCACAAAAGGTAAACACAAGGGAAATGAGTATTCGATAATGGGCAGCCTGGAATGATAGTAAACAAACATGACCAACAAGTTATGAAGTTTAAGGGCTAAAAAATAAAAAGGTGTTAAGTATTTTGTAGAGGCACTGGGAAGTGGTAAGAATTCAAGGAGAGAGGATTTGGCTAAACTATCGAGGAGCCAGATTAAATTTATACAAAGTTCTGTTCTCAATGAGTGGCGAATAAAAGTTTTCAGGAAAAAAAAAAAAAAAAAGAAAGAAAGAATAGTAGGGCTATTAGGGCAGTGAAGTATGAGCTGTCGTGATGAGTTTGATGGGAGACCCATTACCAGGATCCACCACAGACCTTGCAAGAAAAGTTCAGGTGTAACAAGGGCAGTGGCTTCAGGCAGGAAGGAGGAAGGCAGAAGCTGAAGCTTTGGTTGAGGGTTAATTTCTTTTTTTCTTTTTTAAAAAGGTTTATTATTAGTTACACAGTATCCTGTCTGCATGTGTGTCTACAAGCCAGAAGAGGGCACCAGATCTCATTATGGTTGCGAGTCACCATGTGGTTTCTGGGAATTAAACTCAGGACTTTTGAAAGAACAGCCAGTGCTCTTAACCTCTAAGCCATTTCTCCAGCCTGAGGGTGAATTTATGATCTGAGTAACGAATCAGAGAGGGGATAAGAAAGGCAGAAGTTTGCAGTCTGAGGTCTATCCCTTTAAATTGAACTCTCTGGCCCAGTCCTTCCCAAGACATTCAAAGCCAAAGGCTCTTGTGGTCTGTACAAGAAACATGTTTACAACCAAATAAAACATCCAGCTGCCTCAGCCACTTCCCAGAATATTCTGAAATAAAGAATTCCAATGTACAGTAAGAAATATTTCTGCAGTATATTTATAGTTGAGAATTTGTGTTCTACAAGAGACAAAAAACAGGGCTGGGGGGCCTAGAGTCAGAGGAGCTACTGGCACAAGAGCAGTAGCTATTTTCATGGCTGTTGTTTTTGCCTGAAATTATTGAAACATTTGGCCCCCAGCAACAAATCAAACAGCACATGCTACTTCTAAAAAGTGGGACAGATCTTTAGCAGACAGGAAGGGACTAAGAATCTATTTGTCACACCAGAGCCATCTGACCCTTTGGCCTGGAATTCTACATCAGACCCCACGAAGCTGCCATGCCTAAACAGTTCAGGTTACCGGAAACTCAAGAGTCTTCAGGGAACCCGGAGAGCATGCTTCCAGTTAGGCTAACACAGCTTGTTGGCTTCCTCTTTATACTCGGCTATCCTGAACTGCACTGCACTCTGCTTGTTCACTGTCCAAACCTTGACCTTTAGAACAGAGTTCAAAAGAACAAGGGTCCTGCCCACTGTAGTCATTAATGAATCTTCAGCAACTAGAGCAGCACCCAGTCTATGGCAGAACTATGTACTAAATGAGTAAATGAAGGAATGTACAAATAGATGGGTTTTAAAAGAAGATGTATATGGTTATACCTTGCAAGTACAACAGAAAGGTCATAAATAAATAAGCAAGCAAACAAACACAAATAAATACATTTTCTAAAGAATCAATAAAATGTCTTATTTACCTGTACAAGGCTGGCCCTGTGGATTACAGTAATTCTCTGTAGTCATAAAAATAACAGCCAATCCAATTTCTGCTTCAGGAATTGGTCTAAGTCCATGCCTATAAGAATAAAATAGCTTAAATATAGTAATATATCAAAACTAACAACTTTAATATAATATCAAGCTTTATAAATCTATCTTTCTCCCCAAAGAGACACTAAAATTTTATGGCATGGACAGAACTTTAGGTGTAAAGAGTATTTCTGAATTCTTCACTAGAGCAGTGTTGTTGGGGCAAATCCATCATTTTCCAGCAACCTGGCTGCCATCATCAATAAAAAAAAAAGGCTAGAGCAAAGGATGAAGACTTTTCAGTTTTAAGTTTCTATGATAATTTTCAGAATAAGCCAACAGTTCTATCCAGAGAGACACAAAATAGACCTTCATAAACAAATCTACGATTCCACTGATCCCCAGACAGCAAAGAGGTGGGGAACAGCCCCTGTCTACATATGCACACAAGGTTAGGAAATTAAGTCAACACAACCTCATACATTCAGGCACTGACTAGTGATCCTCCTACCTCGGCACCGAGACTCCTGGGATCATAGGTTACTGGCTGGCTCAAAGTACTTCATTTAAGAGTCTTATGGGGACTCGCTTTGCTACATTCTATATGAATTACTTTATTAGAACAGAGAAACTATAGCTTAAACATTAAGCTACAAAGACCTTTTAATACTCATTGAAGACTGTTTTAAATGACTGTGGAAATCTGAATTAAGCGAGATATTTTATGTGCTCTGGATTTAGAGTTCTATTGCATGTGCCAACTATAACAATATTGCACTAAAAGTAAGATTTTAGGCCTACAAGAGACTTGTTAGCAGTTAAGGCTGTCCTTCCCAGCCTCTATCCTCTACCCCTTCCACAAGGAAGGAGGGCACAATTAGCTACAGCTGGCTGGGAGGGTGGCTAGATTCTCAGGGGAGGGCTAATCCCTCCCCACAGCTCCTACGAGGAAAAGCCAGCAGTCAAAAAGCCTATAGTGGGGGTGGTGGGCCACACCTTTAATCCCGCACTCCAGAGGCAGAGGCAGGAGGACATCTGTGAGTTTAAGGTCAGCCTGGTCTACATAGTGAGTTCCAGGACAGCCAGGACTATACAATGAGACCCTACTCCCCTCACCAACCTCAGCCCCCACCAAAAAACAATGGACGGATAAAGGGGGCAGCTATGATATCTTTTTCTAAGTGGCCCAGTCAGATTCCTAAAGATGGCAGCAGTTTGGCTCTGAGGATAGTTCTGAACATCAGGTATTGAGATTTCAGTTGGCAAACTGCTTGCCTATCACACATGAAACCCTATGTTTGATTCCTAGCAAAAAACTAGCATGACGGTTTAAGCTTGTAATCCCATCACTTATGAAGCAGAGACAAGAGGATCATAAGTACAAGGTCGTCTTTGGCCACACAGCAAGTTTCTGACTAGCTCTACCTCCTCAAAAAAACAAAAAAGACATCCAAAAACAAAAACCCAAATCCCAGAAAACAGCTGACATTTCCCTACTTTCCCGTGCTAGCATACACACATGTATGTATGCACGTGTGCATGTACATATGTATGTGGAATTACATATAATATGCAATATGTAAGTACATGTAATTATGAAGGGCAAACGTCTCAATTCTAAGTACTTGTAGGAATTCTCAAGAACATGGCGTGTAGCTCTGTGTAGACACTCAATTAACTAGACCGCATGTAAAATCTACATGCATTTACAATTTGTGAAGAATTCTGTACCTTGGAAGCATATCCATTATCAAATTAATCCACTTCTTCTGGGAGTCAGTAACTATGATCTGAGTGTTTGTTATTCCTATGTCAACAACGCAGGTTCCCGGAGCTGAAAAGAAACTGTCTTCCTCTTCGTTTTCTTCTGCTATCAGCCTGGCTTCCCCACCTCCAAAAGCAATCGCTGAACTTAATTTCTTGTGCTGGAAATCAGAGGAAGCATTTAAAAAGCAAAGCAACAGCTGCAGCAAGGTTTTTGAGCACATTCTCATTGAGTACAAATTTGACTTGGCAATTAAAACAGAAGAATGCATCCTGCTTCCCAGTGGGCGATCTGAGCTTCCACTGTGAAAACCCTTAGTTCAGCAGCCCCATCGAGCCCGCACCTCACTACACTGTTTTCCCATCACACTGACAGAGTTCTCCACAGGCTGGTTCACCTGCATGGTTTTGCCACTACAATATCAACTCCTAAAATCCACACTTTGGAACACAAAAGACACTGCACAAATGTTCCACAGCTAAACCAGGTAGGACTTGAATGTTTTCTGCCCTCCCCACTAAGGCACCCACACGAATAGAATGGAACAACTAGCCAGTGTTAGGAATACCATACCCAGATACACATTCGCTGGGTAGGTTTTGCACACAGGTGGCTTTTTAAAAATTAAAGCTTATTCACTTTGTATCCCAGCTGTAGACCCCTCCTTCATCCCCTCCCAAACCCATCTTCCCTCATTTTTCTCCTCCCATGCCCTTCCCCAAGTACACTGATAGGGGAGGTCCTCCTCTCCTTCCCTCTGACCCTAGCCTATCGGGGTCTGCAATGCCTTTCTCTATGGTCTGGTCAGGCTGCTCCCCCCCCCCCCCCGCCCCAACCGCCGGGGGAGGTAATCAAAGAGCCAGCCACTGAGTTCATGTCAGAGACAGTCCCTGTTCCCCTTACTAGGGTACACACTTGGACACTGAGCTGCTATGGGCTACATCTGTGCAGGGGTTCTAGGTTATCTCCAAATATGGTCCTTGGCTGGAGTTATCAGTCTCAGAAAAGACCCATGACCAGATTTTTTTTGGTTCTGTTGCTCTCTTCGTGGAGCTCCTGTCCCCTCCGGGTCTTTCTATCTCCCCTTCTTTCATAAGATTCCCTGCACTCTGCCCAAAGTGTGGCTATGAGTCTCAGCATCTGCTTTGATATCCTGCGGGTAGAGTCTTTCAGAAGCCCTCTGTGGTAGTAGGCTCCTGTCCTGTTCTCTATTTTCTTCCTCTGCCTATCCGTCCTGTTTGCCTTTCTGAGTGAGGACTGGAAATCATGAAATTTGCAGGCAAATGGTGGGAACTAGAAAAGATCATCCTGATCGAGGTATCCCAGAAGCAGAAAGACACACATAGTATATACTCACTTATAAGTGGATATTAGAAATACAATATAGGATAAACATACTAAAATTTGTATAATTAAAGAAGCTAAGCACAGGTAGCTCTTTATCTTACTTCACATATCTATACAAAACCCAAAATGAAAATCCCTAAGAACAGAGAGGCACCTTGGGGATTAAGAGCACTGGACAGACTTCCAAAGGATCTAGGTTCAGTTTCTAGAACCCATATGGCAGTAACTCACACCATATGTAACTCTAGACCCAGGCGATCTGACATCGTCATTTGACCTCCAAAGGTACCAGGCATGCATGTGATGTGCATGCAGAAAAAAACACCCACCCATAAAAAAATAAACAAATACAATTTAAAAAACAGTAATGTATCTTAGCTTTAAAATTACCTGTTTTGCATTTAAAAATACAAATGTTTTCCCTTTGAAGATTTGTTTTCTTTCCTTTCGTCCTGACAGATCAACAATTTTACTTCCAATTGCTGGTTCATCAATAGGTGGATAAAAACTGTAAAAATTAAAAAAAAAATGTTTTAATTATGTACTATTCTCTATGATTGCTATTAAATTTGCAAATGAAGTGACTACTTGATACCAAAAAGGATGAATTAAGGTATTACTTGAGCCGGGCACAATGCATCTCTGTATGCCCAGGAGGCACAAGCAGAGAATCAGTGCCAGTTTGAGGCTAACCTGGCCTACACTATGAAATGAAGTAACTGAGAGAACATGTTATCACATGAGCAACCGACCAGCCAGGGCAACACAGTGAGATCCTGTTATAAAAAGATACAACAACAAAAATAGCAAGAAAAGCCAAACAAAAGCCAGTACTTTGAGGTTTTTTGTTTTGTTTTGTTTGCTGGTGAAGAATTTTACCTGGAACAAAATGGCCCCAAGTATCTAGATGCCTTTTCCTAAGATTGATACTGGTTCCGTATATTATAGCAAAATGCCTTTGTACTTCTTAAAATAAAAACACCAAGGTAGATGATTGCAACAAGACAAATATTTAAGCAAAAAATAAAGTTGAAAGGTTGTTTGTGGCAGATCTCTTCTCAACCAAGTTCCTTAGAGAATGTATAGAAGGCACATGCAACCATTTGTGGTATGGGGTTAGGGGCACTGCTTTTGTGAATGCCACTGCCTGTCAGCAAGCAAGCTCTTTATTTCAAAAGAGATATTACATCTCCCAAGACTTCTCACTGCAAATGGTACTCAGCAATGGCTGTGGAAGGGGCTAGCAGAGCTCTGTAGTCTTTGCATAGCCAGCAAGCTATGTATGACTGCCAGAGATCTATGGAGACTCTCCCAGCAGTGAGAGGCTTGCTTGAAATCAAATAATTGAGAGAAAGTGTTACAACATGAGAGTTCTGTACAAACTGAAAGGGAACTCCCTCTTCTCCTTACATTTAGACATACATAATATAGACTTTCCTATTAAAATATACATGATACAATTAAGCAATCTTACAACACTGAGTCTTCTAAAAATGACTTCATCTATCCCAGTACTGAGAATGGCTTACAGAAACAAGGAATCACAAAATCACACTGGTATATGAAGTGTTGACTGTCTTATTGTTTGATGACCTGCGGGATGCAGACATAACTAGACTATAAAGGACAGCGCTTGCTGCATAATACCATACTATACCTCTGATTTAAATTCACAGCTAGTCACATGTTTTCAGAACTAAACAAAGTGGAGTGACATCAAGTCACTATAGTTTATTTGCTATCCCTTTTATATTAATTTCTATTAATATATATTCTATGTTTATGAATGTTTGTCTGAATATATGTTGGTGCATCATGTATGGGCCTCAACTAGAGTTACAGACAGTGTGACTTCACCATCTGGGTGCTGGACCAAAACCAGGGTCCTCTAAAAGAGTGGTCAAAACTACATAATGAGACCAGGTCTTCAAAAAAAAAAAAAAAAGAGTATTAGGTCTTAATAGATGTAGACAGGTGTAAGGACCTACTACTACATACTTTTGGTGTTTTTCTGGGACAGTGTCTTGCTATAGATCACTGACTGTGACACTCTTGCTATATAAGCCTCAAGTGCTGGGATTACAAAAGACTACCACTATGCCCTTAATATGAAACACTGTCATTACCAGTATAAAACACTGATACTATAGTAGCCTTTTCAGGTTAACAATGAGTTAGGGGTTATTCCAAAGTTCTCCTAGAGCAAAGTCCTATTGTATCACTGCGGTCATGTGTATTAATAGCCAGAAATCCGAGTGAGAGGAGAATTCAATGGCTAATTCTAAAAGCTCCGAACAGGACATACAGCCAACCATAAGCATCTACCAGGCTCTCTGCCCTAAAGCACTCTGGAATCAACAACGGCTATGACTTGTGGACTGTCCCAGAGGCTGAGATGGACTTCTGAGGGAGAGTAGGAGTTTGTCTAAATGCTTCCTGAGGCTGTTCTCACAGGCTGTAAGACTCAAGGTTAAGAACCAACCACTACTGTGTGCTACCTGCTACCCAGATTATAAAACAAACCTCCTAGATAAAATTTATATATATGCACATACATTTACATGTATGTATGATGTGTATGTATATACTCCAAACAACCAATCAAAAAAACCCACAAGACTCTACATTTTTGGCTACTTTTAAACACAGACACCTATAATCAACGGGAGCATAAATAGTCCCTCAAACAAGTGCGCTGGAGACAGGAGTAGTGGTAGCCTTTAATTCTAACACTCGGGAGGCACAGGCGTGCAGACCTCTGTGAGTTCAACGCCAGTCTGGTCTACAGTGTGAGTTCCTGACCAGCCAGGAAAAAAAAATCTGTACAGGAAAAAAAAAAAATGACCTGAATTAGGGAGTTTAAAATTGGTGATAAAATTATTAACTTGCAAAATTTTTTGATTAAATTTTTTCTTTGAGGCTGAGGATGTAGTTCAACTGGCAGAGTGCTTGCCTGGCATGTGAGAAGCTCTGGGTTTGTTCCCAACATCACAGAAGCTGAGGACTGGGACTCTCACCGGTAATCCTAGCAACCAGGAGGCAGAGGTAAGATGATCACAAGTTCAAAGTCATCTTTTCACTACAGGAGTTTAAGGCCAGCCTGGGGCATACGAGACCCTGTGTCAAAGATAACAACTGGAGACATGGTTCAGTGGGTACAGGCACGGGTCCCCGGGCTTGATGATTTGTATGCTATGGTATGTTTGCCCAGACATAAATGAATGCAAGAAAAAAAATTTCCTCAAGCACAACATAGTATCCCATAGAGATAATCCCATAAACAGTCGGTCTAGTCTACTGACATATTTTGTATCAAGAAAACCCATCTTTATCATATTGACTAAAAGCAAAACAAAACAAAACAAACCCTACCATTTTATAGTTCCCAGCAACTTTACCATGCAACCTATAAAAAAAAGTCAAGTATCTTCCTCTTTAACCACAACTTATATTATTTTAAAGTATCACTACAGAATACATAAATTTCCTAAGATGGCTGTTCAAAACTTGACAGAATATCAAAAGCAAATAAAGTAAGACTATGAATCAGATATTTTACAGTTAACAACAAACATTTCTTTTTACCAAGCATTTTCTCAGATAACATGATCAGATCTTAAACACTATGTTATCACTAATACTTAAAATAACTCAGCTACAAAGTGTTAGTCAACCCCGATACTTGATCGTGTTTTCTTTTTGTTGAGGCACGGTTTCACCACTTGTCATTCCTCTGCCTTCACCTCCTGCTGAGTTGTCAGCTCCTGTTGGAGCTGTCAGCATGAGCCTCCACAGCCAACCTAGCCGCATTTTTGCACCAAGGTATCTAAGATTAGAGATCTGGACACTGTGGCTTCAGGAGTCTTGCCGCACAACACTGCTTTGGGGCTTCCCCCAGACGATGCTAGGTATTGTCATATGTGCTTTCTGACCTCAGGGTCATTGTCCTTACATTTTATTCCTTAAATAGTGATACTTATAGCCAGGCATGATGGCAAACGCCTTTAATTCCAGCACTGAGGGAGGCAGCCTAGTCTACAAAGTTCAGGACAGCCAAGGCTACACAGAGAAACCCTGTCTTAAAAAAACAAAAACAAACAAAACATTGATACTTATTTAAGATTTGTTCCATGGCAACAAGAAAAGTTGACATGGGATTATTATAAATAAAACAAATAGCTATTTATTCCTATATTGTATTTTATTAAATTTATCGTAAGTTTTATACCTTTCAATTTCTGGAGGCTGTTTCTTAGACTCAACTGCTTTGAGAAATTCAGAAAAATATTCTGGCTTTACAATTGGACGTCCACAAATGAGTGCACATATAGTCTAAAATGGAAAATCATAGGTAACTATAAATACATATATTCATGCAATAGCTTACTTAAAAGAGAGTTGTAAGTTATAAACTACAAAGAGGCAGTCCTACACTGTTTCTCCTTTCAAAGTCCTAAATGCATGAGGGAGACACAATCTAAACTATAGTCAATACTGGTCACAGCTTAGGTTAGAGCACAAACATTCAAACGTAAGAAGCCTTAAAATACTGTCGTGAAGAACGCAAATCTACATAGACTCACTAAGGTAATACTAAATTACAAAAACTCCAAAGTCTTTGTGAACAGAATCTTCAATACAAAACAGGAGTGTGAGATCATGAGACGGTATGAGGACAGAAGAGGCACTAGACAGAGGAGACGTGAGCTGTTAGCCTTCAAGAGTGGCCAAGCAGTTTAACTCTAGTCTCTGTCTCGGATTGAAAACATGATCTATACAATCAAATAAATGTTCATAATAAGGGGTAATATAACACCTTTTAAGAATGGCAAATCAAAACCTGAACTATAAATCAGTGTACTTCTTCTCTGAGATAATGAGAAGCCATTCAAGCCCAAATACAACATGGTGTACATGAATCTACAGCCACTCTGACAGTTTCAAAGTAAATGATTGTAAAAGTCTGTGTAAATTAAGGAATTGAGCTTAACCCGACAGAAGTCGATCTCCGCATAGAAAGACTCCAACCTACTTTAATGGTGACCTTAACTGATGGCATGACAAGGTGAGTACATTCTTCTGTCCAGTTGCTTGCAGTAAGTCCTCCAAGCTGTAAAATAGCTTGATTTAAAACAGTTTTCCCAGAGATATCTAAACAAGACGAACAAACAACCAAAGGCTCGTATTCTACTCTGCAAATAAAAGCAAGTTACATGAAGTTAGACTGTGGTTACAGAGACACCAACTTACAGGAGTCTAAAGTATCAGTCTTGTTAATTTTATTTTTCCTAAGAAATAGTCATTTCTTAAATTCTGAGTCCTAATGAAGAAAAAGCAATGACACGAGTTAACATTACAATGTAATCTACGAGCTACCATGACAGCTCTCAGGGCCTAACAACGATCCAGTTAGGGAACTTTCAATTCTTTTCCCAGTCTCTTCCTTTAGAATTTCAAATAAAGTTGTAGATTTCACATCAGCTTTGAAACTTCTTACCTGTATTTACTTTCAAACACCCCAAAAGTAACTCTATCTCCTGTCTTCAAAGTGTAGGAAAGGCCATTCTGCATTTTTTCCTCATTAACAAAGGTTCCATACTTAGAATTATCTTTTATTGTTAATGTAGGAATTTCATCTGTTTGACTCTGAAAAAAAAAAAAAATCAACAAATGATTTAAGGTGTTTCGCCACTTAGCAATTACAGCATAGATTTCACAAGATTGATAACTTTCTGGGTAGCAAAAGTAAACAGATAATGATTCCACTGAGGCCACCCACAGGGAACAACCACTCAGCTAACATTTCCCCTAAGGTCACTTCCTAAAGCTAAGAATTACCTGTCAGATTTCACTGCTAGGACAGTGTGGATTTCCCTAACCATTCAAATTCACTTTTCTGAGGCTTTATTGTTTAGTACAGTCTTGTTTGTGTGTAACAAGCCAGGCGTATCCTCTCCTATACATTTTTTTTTTACATTATCAAAATTGTATCATGAAAAACTAACCCAATGAGAATACAAGGCTAAAAGGCTAGAGTTCCTGACTGAATGCAACTATTTTACTTTTCTTAGAGAAATTTCAGTAATAAACATTTTCTCTATTCCAAAAAAAAAAAAAAAAGACTTAAAACCTGAATTTGTTTGAGCACATATCATATATGCAGAGTACGCATGAAACAATAACTCTTCTTATACACAGGTACTAAAATAAGCACAGATAGGTAAAAATACTTTATCACTTCCACCATCTATGGTTGTGACAGAGCACACTCAGAGCCATTCAATGGAACTAAACAGCATTAACAAGTTCTTTTCCTTAGTAAAATATATCAGTTCCTATACTGAAAATGTGTTACATGGGACAGCCAGTGTCTACACAGCTGCAAAATCCTTTAAGACTGTAGGTCATGAATGTATTTCGCTGTTGTATTCCCAGAACTGGCACATGACCGACACACACAAACCGTCAATAAATGCCCGACAGTTTGCGGGATCTGAGTATGCGGCAAAGATATCTTAAAGGCTTAGCTGTAGCCTGAGGGGACAGTGGAAGGGAGTTAGACGGTGCAAGTGGACTCTGGAGGAGTTCTGGGTCCTCCACTCTTTCCTGTCTGAGTGCTTCCTGGCCTCCTAAGAAGTGTTCCATGGCACTAAACATGGCCTGGGCTGCAGATCCAATACCATGAAGCAGGGAGATCACAGACTATAACCGTGAGTCCCTCTTTAAACTGTTTATCTTATGTTATTTCATCACTGACAAAGAATGACACAAAATGTCTTCTAATCCTTTCTCTGAATTTCAAAATTACCCAAAGAAAAAGTAAACTCTCAAATAGAAGCTTCCTATTCAAAATAAATATGACTAGGGCCACTACTAATTAAGTGTGGGTTTTTCTATTGCTGTTTCTTGTTTTGTTTTGGCTAAACTGCTTAAAAGACGGTAAAATAAAGGTAGCAACATACTAAGTTGGTTCCAGGAAAGTTTACTGATAACACAGCATGATTTCGACTGATGGACTGATCATTTTCGATTAGAATGGCACAGTTTTTCCTTCCAACGATGTACTCGACGCCAGCCAAAAGTCTGCATGGTTCTCCTAAGGGAGAACAAAAGGAAGTAAATTTTAAGATTCACATACACATACATATATTCATGATATAGGATATACTGAATAGGTATTAAAATTAAAGCACACTTCTGCTATTTAAATGCTAAGCAACTTGACATTATGTGTGTATATTTATACAAATATATATTTATATGTAAACAAATTATTTACATCAAATGTGGTTTTTTTCTTTAACAATTTTTTGTTGGATTTACTTATGTGCTTTGCCTACATGTATGTGGGTGCATCATGTGTGGCAGTCCCTGCCAGCTCTCCACAGTGAGTCAAAAATGAAGCTTGGTTCAGCTTGACTTACCCAAGGCTGGCTCAAACTTCTAGAGCCTGACACCAGGCAGTTGATTTTAGCCATATTTAGGCACAGCACAACTTTGGAAAAAAGTTTCCTGATGACAATTAACTTAGTACTGTGAGCACAACAAAACTTAAGACACCTTTACACTAAAACTCTTTACAAAGTACGTTACATATGGCTTTTTCCACAAAGGTGGGTTCTGTTGACTTAGAACCCACTGGGGGTGTGTGGCTGAGGTACACACAATGTCAGTGGGTGTCAGGACTGGCCTGAGATAACACAGAAGGAACTGAAGCTGTTGTAACGTACAAGTGATATCTCTTATAGGGTGGGTTTAATGGACTGAAAAGCAATGCGCAAAGTTTTGGGGGGAAATTCTGGGCTAAACAAACAGAATAGTCTGTGGGAGTCAGGTGAAGCCTGACTCTCCTGAAAGCCAAAGATCCCCAGGTTGTGAGCTACATCCTTCTCTGCATCCCTGGTGGAAAACGGGCAAATATCTCCTTCTTTTGAAGAGAATAAACCTTCATGTTTAACTTTCCTGGGTTCCCTAGTGCTTATCTGTGTGCACAAGGCCCTCATACTCTCTACATACGACTGGTGCCCCTGTAAGTCATAAGAGGGCATCAGATCCCCCGGAACTGGAGTAACAGATGGTTGTAAGCCACTATGTAGATGCTGGGAACTGAACCTGGGTTCTTTGCTAGAACAACAAAAGGTCTTAACTGCTGAGCCATCTCTCTGGTCCCATGTTTTTGTTTTTTAATAAAGCCTCACTGAAGGATACAGGACAGGAAAGGTTATTTATATACATGGAAGCCTTTATCACTTTACAAAGGGAAAACAACAGTGAATCAATACTCCCTCCAACATAACATAAATTCAACAGACTATAAAACAAAGTCACACTACTGATTTTGGAGATTATTAAATAATATCAAAACTTCATTGGGAAAATATCTTAAAAATAAAGCAGGCAAGCTGGATATGGTGGCACCTGCCTTTAAAGCCCACACTCAGGAGGCAGAGCCAGGCAGATCTCTTGTGAGTTTGAGGCCAGCCAGGTTGATATGACTGAGACCTTCTCTAAAAAAATAAAAATAGATAAATACTCAGAGGCCAGAGGATGGTGTCAGATTACAGACTGTTGAACTGAACCCAGATCTTCAGGAAGGGCAGCCTTAAGTGTTTTTAAGATGTTGAGATGTACTCATGTTAAAGGAATTCGAGTTGTAAAATATGCCCCAAAAAGCTATAGTAATTAAAAGATGTTTCAATGGACCAGGGGAAAAAAAAACATAGATTAATACACTTAAGATCAGATACAACTACACATTTGGAAGACTTCTGTTTTACTGTTAATGGTAGCATTTCAAATCAGTGGAAAATTATTAATTAAAAAAAAAGTTGTTGATGACCACTCAGCAGAGGCCACAGGTACCAAGATGAGCAAGTAAGTGGTGAAGATGTGAACGAGAAAGAGAAGCAGAATGGTGTGTGCACAATGAGGAGCGGCGGAAATGGTGACTTGAGGGAGTGAGGAGCTGCCTGACATGAGTAGCCTACAGTGCCACCTGAGGCCTTGCAGAGGTCCTGGTCCATGCTGCTGTATAGGGCCATGTCTGGGGCTGTGATCCTGCAGCAGTGTGTGTGTGTGTGTGTGTGTGTGTGTGTGTGTGTGTGTGTGTGGTGGTGGTGACGGTGGGGTCTGTGTCAGTGTCTGTGACCCATGTTACCACCAAAGGCAATGGCCCTGTTGAGGTCCAAAGACTGCAGAGCTGGCCCCGCTCCTCAACAGCTGCAGTAATCAGGGGATTGCCCCCTCACCCAGGACACACGGTAAAGTTGGCCCTGATTGCAGGTGAGCAGGCCCCAAGGGCATGGGTTAGGAGAGAACTGGCCGGCCCCTTGCTGGTTATAGTGAGATGGCTCCATCCTCACCTGGGCAGTGCTGGTGGCCTGGGTGCAGGAGAGATGTCAGGCTGACCAACTCAGCTAACACCCAGGCCCAGATCCAGAGCTTTAAGTAGGCTCAGCCCAACATCTACGTCATCTATGAACTGCTGGAGCCCGTGAAGGAGCCAGTCCTGCAGTTCCAAAGTTGCAGCATTTCCATAACACAGGGTAGCAACAGGATATCCAAGAGAAGTCCCAGCAAGTTCCAGTATTGATAGTGTAGCAGAAGCCACAGGCCTCAAACCAGACCAATGACTCACTGCAGTGAATGATTGCAAGAAAAGCTGTTGGGGCAAAAGGCCCAATATACTGTGTGATACACTATACACACTGCAGCTTCCACAGAGAGATTTTGTTTTCTTTTGTGGAGAAGATTAAAAGTGCAGACAGCAGAAATGGAGGGACAGAGAGAGATTAGTGATACGGAAGTGCCTGATGTGAAATTCACAAAGATTCAATAAAAAGTTGAAGAAGAAGAAAAAAAAAAAACAAGTTGTAAATCACCAGCTGTTGGAGCAATGTTAGAGACTGGAAACATGGACTTCTATTCCATGGGAGAGTAATTATCACAACTAGACAGGCAGGAAAGGAGTCCAGCAACCTTTCTACATTTTTTGAGTTGTAGCTTGTCAATGAGATTTTGGTTTGTTTTCTCACTTTTCACTTTTGAGATGAAGTCTCACTATGCTGCCCGCCTGCTGTCCTCCAACTCAAGATCCACGGCCCAGCCTCACAGGAGCTGTGATTACTGGCAGGCACCATCACACTCAGTTTACCAGAGATGGACAGTTTCAAGGAAGGAAAACATTGTTAGCTTATGACTTAACACAAAGGGGACCAACTAACTTGAAAACTAACCCATTAGACTCCGTAAGATTCTGAGATGTATCTCTGCCACTGATTCTATAAGTGTGTTTATTTTGCTATCATCTGTTAATAAAGGGTTAAGGCTGTCGGGGTGAATACTGAACACTAGCCTAAAAGTACACTTTTCTAACAGATAGCCAGGTATCAGTCAGTCACAGACTGCCAACGGATCAGATAGAGTCCTTATAGAAGCGCGGGCTGCTGAAGTAAAATTCAACCAAGGTGCTTTCCTATGTTATTTCCATTTCCTCTATAAAGTATTCCCTGGCCACAGGGTTGTATGGAGCTCTGGGAAGCTCTACGGTTCAAGATGACAAGCAATTCAGGGACCCTTCCCTCTCTCAAACTTGTATCTGGCGGGCTGTTTGTTTTGAGACAGGACCTCATATAGCAGCGGGCGTCAAACTACGTAGCTGAGGATGTCCTTGAACTCCTGATCCTCCTTTTTCCACCTCCCAAGCCCTGGGATTACAGGCCTGTGCCACCATATCCGGGACATTTCTGATATTTTACAGAAAGCCATAGAGTCAGCGAGGCTCAAGGCTAATTATTCAGTCCCACTTGCTCACCAACACAAATCTGCATTCTACCTCGGCAACGCACACGGCAAATCTTTCAGACCTATTTCCCTTCACACCGTTAGTAAATGCATCCTCACAAGATTCCCAGAGGACAAAATACACTCGCAGGCAAGGGCTTAACCTTCATCAACTAATACTGACTATGGAAGGGGACAAGCACTTAACACAGGATAACCTTTTCACTGCGTAAAAATGGGTGGGTGGAGGATCCCCACGACCTCATCGTTGAGATGTGTGCGGGCAAATTCTGAAAACTTTCAAGTGGTCCTGTGCTGCCATGGGACTTTCCGCAACTACGCCTCCGCGTGGGTTCTCGTCTAGGGTCCCCAGCCCTGCTGGGCGCCTGCGCTACCTGGGCCTGGTGTGTCCCTTCAGGGCTTCAGTTCTCAGGTCCTCAGCCTGGCCGGGGCCGGCCTGGCCTGGGCGCGCCCACCTCACCGCGCGAGGACAACGGGCTCCCGTCTGGGCTCCCAACACCCAGCGTCCGCACTCAGCGGGTCTGGGACGTCCGGGCGCCCGCCGGAAGGCGAGGAGGGCGGGCCGGAAGCGCGCCCCGCAGCTTCCCCCCTCCCCGCAGCCGCCCGGGCAGGACTCCCCGCCGCCTCCTTAACGCACCGACCTGGAGCGGCTCCGGAGGCCGGGAGCAGTTTCCACATGGGCCCTGCGCCTTAGAACCCCGCGACGCGCCACGCCAACCGCGGCTGCCCAGCCTGCGCGGCCACCGTGCTGCACGGGCGCGGGCTCCGGGACGTGCGCGCTCCCGGGACTCAGCCTAGTTCTTCGGAAGCGCGGGAAGCCAGGCCGGAGCGCGCCGCCGGCGCCCCCTGGTGCTGAGGAGGCAGCAGTGCAGTGCAGAATGTGTCCTGTTAAAGGGTGCGGTGGCCCCAACCCCCCTCCCGCTTTCAAGCCACACACTGTAATAGTGTTTAAAAATCTCGGGAGTCATGTGGAGTGTACATGAAATGCATTAAAGTACTGGTGGGCTATATTGTTTCCCCTATTTAACGTCTTAATTTACACCATTTGTGGTAGTGTCGGTGAAAATGAAGATTTCATGCCAAAGCCAACTTAGTTTACTCTTTTCCAGTCTGTCCTGTGTGCATTATGACATGTTGCGTCTTTACGCAATGTCAGAGTTTACTGCATAACAGTAAACTCACAAGCTGATTTGTATCTTTGGCTGCAATTTGCCAAGTGGTCCCAATATCCCTTAATAGTTGATCATTGGCAAACAAGTTGTTTTTTTTTTTTTTTTTTTATTTCAGTTGAAATTACTAGTAACAACTGAGATAACGTGTTACATATCATACGTGAATGTGTGTAGATTAAAGAATGATTGCAGCGGAGTTAAAGAGACTGTATCGATAGAGGTCAAGGCATTTGGAAGACTAAAATACAGAGCTGATACAGACACAAGCAGAGTAGATGTAGTACTTGCCTAGCATGCATGATGCAGTGGTTTTGATCCTCAGCACCAATAAATTCCTAGCACAGTAATCTTCCCACACAGTGTAATTGGCTATTAGACTACATGCCATACATAAGAAAATGTAAATGCTCTTTGAACAGTTGTCATGTCCCGTTGTTTACAGAATAAGAATCAATCTGTTCATGTTCAGCAGAAATACTTTGTTAAAATGATATCTTTTGGTCTGTGGTTGCTAGAATCTAAAAACCCAGAACTCTTAGAATCTAAGACTTAGCTGGAGAGCCAACTGTTTACACTAAGACTTCTTCCTTTATTTACAAGGACAATCGAGCTCAAAAATTAAGCTTATTATTATTATTATTTTTGTTTTGCTTTATTGAGAGTCTCATTATGTAATCCTGGCTTGCCTGGAACTCTAGACCATGCTGACTGCCTCTGCCTCCCAAGCACTGGGATTAAAGGTGTGTGCCACCATGCTGAGCTCAGGTGCTAAGCTTTTTAGTT
This sequence comes from Psammomys obesus, assembly GCF_907164565.1. Lineage (NCBI taxonomy): Eukaryota > Metazoa > Chordata > Mammalia > Rodentia > Muridae > Psammomys > Psammomys obesus. The sequence continues at coordinate 44,971,152 of NW_026587216.1, read as the reverse complement.
TTTCTTTTCTTCTTCTTCTTCTTCTTCTTCTTCTTCTTCTTCTTCTTCTTCTTCTTCTTCTTCTTCTTCTTCTCCTCCTCCTCCTCCTCCTCCTCCTCCTCCTCCTCCTCCTCCTCCTCCTCCTCTTCCTTTTCTTCTCTCTCTCTTTTGGTTTTTACAGACAGGGTTTCTCTTTGAAGCCCTGGCCACCCTGAAACTTTTAATTCTTAATTGTGTCTACACTACAAAGCTGGGAGACACTGACCACTCCTTTCAAATATTTTCCTTACTCCAGAAGCTATGAGCCTAATCAAAGTCAACTTAAAAATTTTACACAGGGCACTATATATTGGGTTTTTATAAAACTAACAAAATATTAACTAGTAGTTTGGTAGCTTGTGGACATCGCTTTGATCATGAGAGTTGAAATTCCACCTCAATTCTCTACTCCTTAAAAAAAAAACAACAACACTGAGGTAGTTTATTTTCTAGTTCAACTTGCTAAACAATCGCTACATGGGAGACCATGAAAAAAGGAAATACTACAAGCACAGTGTCAGTTCCCGTCGTATCATTCTGGCTTAGCAACCATTCTTTACACAGAGGAAAATAGTGAGTATTTGCTGTCTAGTACTAGACTAAGGCATGTTCAAAGCGCTTTAAACTTATTGGGAGGTGAAGGAAACCTGAGGCGATTCCTTCTTGGAGGAAGCGGGTTCTTAAACATACATGTTCTCAGTTCAAAAAGAACAAAAGATACTATATTCTTAAGCTAAATATGAGTGACCATTGCCCCAAGATATGCATTCAGGTTTTAAATATCCTCTTCCAACATGGTAATAATTTTCTGAAGTTATATTTACAGAAGAAAAGTCATAAATCAATGTACTTTCTAAATACTTTGGTAGACATCAGGGGAGAGAAATGTATGAAAGGTCTTTATGGTATCTGATGACATTCTTAGCTTTTTGTTGCTGGAAGCTAGTTGTCTGTTAACATGTTAAAAGGATTTAGCTGCTACAAAGATGATGAGTCAGACAGAAGAACGTTCAATGAATGGCTATGAACAATTCCACTCTTCACAATCCCAGTGCTTTTAATCAATTACCTATCAGCGGCAGGAGGAGGAGGCAGCCCAGAGCTGGTGTCAGCAGCAGGGTATGGACTGTCTTATCCTTTAGGTACTGCCATTCAGACTAAGCTGGCTCCTTAACTTCACAGCAGAAAAGGATTGTACAAAGCAGAATTAGATTGTTGAAAGGAGATTTTTCAACATAGATTTAAGTGGAGGGATTAACACAGGGGTGCTTGGAGGACGAGTAAGACATATCCAAGAGCAGGGGTGTGGGCTTCTGAGAAGAGAGTTGCACTTCTGAAGTGTCTTGTGGTGGTCATGTGTGTGTGTGTATGTATGTGTGTGTGTGTGTACATACACATGTACGGAGGTGTATGATTGTAAACTATGTCTAAAAAGCTGTTAAGAAACTTTCCCTAGCTGGGTGTGGTAGCACACGCCTTAAGAAGGCAGAGACAGGAGGATGGATCTCTGAGAGTTCAAGGGCAATTAGTCTACATGTGAGTTCTAGGAGAGCCAGGACTACACGGTGAGACCCTGTCTCAAAGAGGAAAAAGAAACTTTTCCCATTTATTCAGTGTGTGTGTGTGTCCCTTCATACCCTTTACCCTTTGGTGTGGTTTCAGTGTGAACGGCCTCCACAGGCTCATATATTTGCATGCTTAGCCCACCATTGATGAACTGTTTGAGAAGGATTAGGAGGTGTGGCCGTGTTAGAGTTAGTGTATCTTTGCTGGAGGAAGTGTGTTACTGAGGGTGGGCTTTGACGTTTCAAAAGCCCACAGCAGGCCCAGTGTTTCTCTCTCTCTCTCTCTCTCTCTCTCTCTCTCTCTGTTTGCCAGCTGTAGATCAGGATAAAAGTCTCAGTGACTGCCTAATGCCATGCATGTCTTCTTCCCACCATGACAATTTCAGCCTAACCCTCTGCATCAGTCAGAATTCTTTAGAGTAGCAGAACTCACAGAATGAATCTTTCTCTCTCTCTCTCTCTCTCTCTCTCTCTCTATATATATATATATATATATATATATATATGTATATATGGGATTTATTAGAATCACTTGCAGACTATGGTCCAACACTGGCAAGCTGTGAACAGCCTAGGAGTGGTCATGTTCTCATTCTCATATTATATGTTGGTCTCATTTCAGAACAGGAATTCTTACTCTGTGCCATTGTATGTTGGGAGTATTTAACTTGTTTTTGATCCAAATCTTTGGAATTTTAAAGTCTTATAATTGTTTAAGACTATGGGGACTTTTAAAGTCAGATGGAATACATTTTACATTATAACATGAGTGTATAGGGATAAATATGGAAGGCTATTGCTTAAAATTAATGCGTTTGGGCATTAGGTTGATAAACAGCAGAACTGCAACGATTATTGTTAATTGTGAACTTGAAAGAATCACATAAGTGAACAGCCTTTGAGGCCTGGCAGTTATCTTGATTGTGTTAACTGGTGTGGAAAGAGCCATCTTGCACAGAACTGTCCCCCAGCAGGGGATCCTGAACCTTACAGAATGGAGAGGGAGGCCTGACGACTAGCAAAGACATTCATTGCTTTCTCCTGTCTTGCAACGCTGTGTGACTGTTAGTATTTATATAAAAATGATGCCATGCACACAACAGATACTATATTAAAGACATTTATTGGATGGAGGTGGAGAGAAGGGGGGGGGGGAGAGAGAGAGAGAAAGAGAAAGAGAGGAGAGAGTGAGAGAGAGAGGTGGGGGTCCCCCAGGAAAAAATTTGAGGCAGAGAGAGCAAGAGAGGAGAAAGACACAGCAAAGTAAGAGGCAGGGATCCTTTTATCCTGGGCCCCTGGCGGCAGTGACAAATGATGACATCACAGGTCTAAGCAACCTAGGAGCAGGCTAGTGACACGGACTTGTGACCTCACTTTCCAGCTCCTGCTGTTTTGACTTCCCATTGCAATGGATCTGGAGCTGTAAGCTAAAACAAGCACTTTCCCCTGTTTTTCTCTCCCTAAGTGTTTACAGAGTTTTAAACAGATTTATCTATTTATTTGTGTGTGTCAGCACCTGTGCAGAGCTCAGACGACAATGGGCTGGAGTTGGTTCTCTCCCACCCTGTGGGTCCTAGGGATGGAACTCAGGGTTGGCAGCAAGGTACTTCACTAGGTGTGTTACCTCGCTGTCCAGGGCCAGGTCAGAGGTAGAGGAGCTTAGCAGTGCAGCAGGGAAAACAAGCCAGGGCACATGCCTATATCTAAAATCTGGTAAGGACAGGCTGCACTGTGTGCTAAATGCTTTTCTTTTTTTCTCTTTCTTTCTCTCCCCTTCCTTCCTTCTTTCCTCCCTCCCTTCCTTCCTTCCTTCCTTCTTTCTCTTTCTTTCTTTCTTTCTTTCTTTCTTTCTTTCTTTCTTTCTTTCTTTCTTTTTTTCTTTCTTTCTTTCTTTCTTTCTATTTCAAGTCTGAAAAACCGTAATCTTTTATAGTGCCCTGCACGGTTGTAGCAAGTCATTTATATGATAATTGTGCATTTGCTTTTAAGGGTGCGCTAGTTCCTCAGAGAGATAAGTAAGGGCTTGGCCAATCTTCTTGTGATAGGCGACTGTGTGCCCTCCGACATTTCACGGTATGCTGGGCTTTAGAAAAGAGGCCATGCTCTAAGTACAAAAATATTATTCTGATAGACAGTACGTGATGGAACTTTGTGAGGACCACGGCTTTACAGACGTGAGGAATAAACGCAAAGGACCAAAAGGCATTCGGTGCACTAGCTGTGCAGATTGCGTGTTTCGGGAAACATTTGCAAGGCGCAGGAGCTGGTCCCGAACCCATTCTCTTCTGGACGAAATTCTCCTGCCGGGGAGAGCCGGGCACTGCAAGGAGCAGCAGCCTGCGTGCCGCGGCACCTGACCCCTCCCGGGACTCGCTGGCTTGCAGTCGCCGCCTGGCCCGGCCCCTCCAGCCGCCCTTGAACGGAGGCTTCCGGCGGAGGCGGGCCCTGGCGGCAAGGACCGAGGTCGGCCGCAGACATGGCACCGCTGGGCCGGTCGTTCTTTGCTGGGCTGGCCCGCCTACCCCGCGATCCCGGCGCTCAGAGGGTAAGGCAGCGCGCGCTGGGCGACGGCCGGGCTCCCTTCCACGGCGAATGCCACCACGCGGGGCGCGAGAGCAGGGCACTCGGGCGCAGGGGGGCGAGACAGGGCCTAGACTTTGGGGTTCAGGGAGGTGAGAGATGCCTGCCAGGTGTCCCAGGGAGCAGAGGGTTCCAGGACTTGGATACATGAAGAGGACTCCAGGGGCAGCAGGGACGGGAGAGGGAGAAGCCTAACTAATCCTGAGAAGCCCGGGGTTGGGGAGAGTGGGGGAAAAAACCAAAAGAGTCATGCATCTCCTACAAAGGAACTTCCATTTGAGAATAAACGGGGAATCAGGGAACTGGACACAAGAAACTGGCCGGGTGAACTGTCCGGTGAACAAAGGGGTTTTGTTAGGATGAGGAGATCAGAGATTATTTTGGAAGAAATCCATGGACCTTTTACCTACTTTTAGCAGGGGCAAGCCCTTAGTCACAGCTAGCCAGAAGGTCCGTGGGTGGGAAAGAGAGAGTGTGTTAGTAGGTCGCTTCTGTTTGGAAGCCTTCTCTTAACAGTGTTACCCTTTCACAAGCCCCCAGCACAACTCCACCCTCAGTGCCTTGTTTCTGTGGCACATGACAGGAATGACTTCATTGTGTAGAATGAATTTTCATAAAACAAATGCACATAAAAATGAAAGAAACGGAAAGTTAAAGCCTTGTGGAAGTTGGCTTTCACCTTCTACCCTTGGATCCCAGGCTTTTACAAATCCCAGGCCTTTCTCCCCAAATAAACAAGCACAGTGTAAGACATTTGAAATATTTGAAAATAAAATTGAAATTTTATTTTCAAATATTTCAAATATTGAAAAAGTCAAAACCCAAAATCCGCCTTCTAGAGGTGCATCTCATGGTGGAATCTTTCTTTGCATGTTTCTGTCAAGCGTATTTTGTTTTGCTTTGTCAAGCTAATATTGTTTTACTTTTTAACATTTTCCCCACCGAGTCTACAATGGAAATAAAATATGTAAGTAAAGAAACTAGGGAGGAAAAGGAAGAGGAAACAAAAAACGAAACAGTATTTCAAGACAACTGATGCCACTAAGTTAAATATCAACATTTTGTTCTCCAGCTAGAAAAGTCGCTCCCCAGTTGTTACCCTCCATCCTGTTTGAGTTTGATAGACTGACCCTGTAGTCAGAAAAATGTGTATTTGAAAGAACAGGGTACTGCAGGGCAAGGAGGGGTGAGAGGCAAGGAATTCTAGGGGTGCAGAGATGCACAGGAGGCAGAATGGGGTCAGGGCACAGGCTGGAAAGGGGCTCCAAATATAAAGGCGGGAATAGGTGATTCCTTCAAGTCAGAGAAACTTCTAGAGAGTGGTCTGCTCACTGCTGAAGTTGTGTTGATGAACAAACAAACAAACAAACAAATAAATAAATAGATTGCAGTAACAGAGCCCCAGCCCCAACCCCCAGTCTTCTGAGATTATTGGACAGTGTATTTCAAGAAGAAGAAGAAAAAAAAAAAAAGAATTAAAAAAATTGCAACCTAACATTTTGAAGTTAATTTGCTTAAGAAAAATGTTGGAAATCAGGCATAGTGCTGCACACCTTTAATCCCAGCACCCGAGAGGCAGAGTCAGGCGGACCACTGTGAGTTTAAGGTCATCCTGGTTCACACAGTGAGTTTCAGGTCAGCTAGGGATATGTAAAAAGACCCTGTCTCCAAACGAAAAAAAGTTAGTTCTGAGGTAATGGAGAGGCCTGTCTCTTTGATTCATGAGGGCTGAAGTTGGAATCCGATGGGGAAAGGAGCAACATCTGTGAATTGGGAGTTGCCAAGGAACATGATGTTTTTGAGAGCAGATAGATATACGATATTATAGTTAAAATAGTACATGTGAGAGAAACGTATCAATTGCCATAAACCCTATCTGTGACTGGTATTTTAGTCTGGACCTTTACCTAGGTAGGCCTCAATTCAATCCAATAAACAGGTAAGAGTCTGTCTGCCAAGTGCTATGTCCTTGAGATTAAGCAACGGACCTTACCCTTACTTTGTGTTTCATTCTCCCGAGAAAACATTTAATTTATTCAGCTGTTTATCATGAAATGTAAATGCTGGGTTTTCTTCAGAGAGACTCTCGGGCTGAAAAGACAAGCCTACAGTCAGTGTAGAAATAGTCTCGTTTATGTTTCTGGAGCATGGCTAATAACTCACGACTGGGCTTTGAAATACACTTAGTGCAACAAAAACAGATGTAACAAAGAATTAGAATAAAAGCACAATGCCATTGTGTTCTGTAGTAAAGCGTAAAAATGTGTTTGTGTTTGTAGACTCTTGCTGGCTGATGCTCAGTGCATGACCTTTTATTTTTATGTAGAGTAATCAATATTCTTTTTCTAAAAGTGGTTCCTGATCAGTGGCAATAGAGTTAGACAATATAAGTACAGAGTGACTCTGTGAAAAATGAAGTTTGACTTTATCCCACTTAAAATTCTATTATTCCATCTGTAATCCCGTTACATCAGGTTTGCTCACTGCTTGTTCCTCGCACAGGGTCTGGCACAGAGTAAACATGCAAGGAGAATGTTATGTGCATGACTGTGCATATGACGTTGTGGAACTGGAAAATTTATCACCACAGTTTACATAAAGATGTGTGTAAAAAATGAGAGTTTAGTAAGTTACCACCAGCTCCAACAGACTGAAAACATGGTGTATTATAATGCATAGATGAGCAAAATTATGTGCACATAGAGGCAGAAAGGCTCAGAATCTAGAGGAAGTGGATTCTAGCACTGACTTTTGAATCAGGAGTCAGATTGTTTAGGGCCAGTGATTTCAACTGAGGACTGGGGAGATGGTTTGGTGGTCAAAAAGCTTGCTGCTTTTTCAGAAGACTGAGGTTTGTTTGCCAGCACTTATATCGGGTAGGCACAGCCGCCTAGAAGTACAGTTCCAGTGGGTCTGACACACTTCTGTCCTCGGTACGCATCTGTCCTGGTCACAGTTCTATCGCTGTGAAGAGACACCATGAACAAGGCAAGCCAAAGAGGAAAGCCTTTAATTGAGGGCTTGCTTACAGTTTCGGAGGTTAGTTCATTATCATCACTGTGGGCAGCACAGTGCTGGAGATACAGCTGAGAGTTCTTTGTCTGGATCCATAGGCAGAGACAGACAGACGCACTTTGGGCTTGGCGTGGACTTTTGAAACCTCAAAGCCCACCCTTGTAACACACTTCCTCCAATAGGGCCATATCTCCTACTCCCTGTAATCCTTTCAAATAGTCCTACTCCCTGATGACTAAGCATTCAAGTATATGAGCCTATAGGGGCCATTCTTGCTCAAACCACCACAGCACCTTTTCATATTTGTACATACAAACACACAGACACATACACATAAATTAAAAGATATAAAAAAGGCTATTTCAACTTGAAAAATACTATGCATCAACAAGTGAAGGGTCATTGCTTATTTCTGAAAGTTCATATGATTTGATGTAGTGGATGGAGTTTGTGCCGTAGGACGTGGAGAGAAATGCACAAGGTTCCTGATCTCAGTCCAAGGACATCACAGTAAAATCCAACCATGTTACCTGCTGTCCTTGGTGTTGAAGAGATTCAGAAGAAATGTCATCTCTTTCTTTCAGTCTGAAGAAGTAGATGACCCCAAAGGATCACGTTTTATTTATTTGTTTTTTATCTCATGTGCATGAATGTGCATATGTCTATGCTCCAAATGCATTCCTGCTGTCTACAAAGGCCGGAAGAGGCCATCAGTTTCCCTAGCACTGGAATTACAGATGGTTTCAGTAAGCATTCAGGTGCTGGGAACCAAACTTAGGTCTTCAAGAAGAGCAGTAGGGTCTCTTTACTGCCAAACCGTCTCTCCAGCATCTGTTTTTAATATTTTTGGGGACAGGCTTTTGCTCTGTAGTTCAAGGTGAACTGTGTAGCTCAGGGTCATGGTGATCCCTCTGTATCAAACTCCAGAGTGCTAGGATTATAGTCATGCACATCTCCCATCTTTAAGCATCTTTGGTTTTAGGTTAGGGTTTGTTCTAGCAGCTGTGTCCGCAAACTGTGCTTTCTGAACGAGGTCTGCTTACCACCTCAGGGTGGGGTTCCGGTGCTGCCCAGGGGGGGCAGCTAGCTCCCAGGAAGTGGTAGGTCTTAGAAGTTTCTGCCCAATGATTATCTTCAGGGTTTACCAGACAGATAAGGCAGCTTTATGGAAACGTCATGCCTAAGGGCATGAAGGGCTGTAGCTTTCAGAACATCCCTTGAGGTGCCCTAAACTTCTAGGCAAGAGAGGAGCCTGTGTTTCAGTTTGCAGTCAAGATGATTGGTGTGTCATGAAGAGGCAGGTGGGGGGAGCTAGATTACTGGGTAGCCATGGCTCCTTTGAAGGACTTAGAGCTTCTTCCAAAGACAGCGGAGTGGTGACAAAAGTGGAGGCAAATTGTCAGCCCTTGCTAATCTTCTCAGGTGGGGGGTGATGTGACTTCAGGGAATGGCTGTAGACACTAGAGGTAGAAGGGGTTTAGGAGGTTCGCTGAGAGGCCCAGGTGAATGCTTAAGAGGGGAGTTGGGGTGAGGAAGAAAGATTGGGTGCTCCGAGGGGTGATATCAGATATACCAGGCATCTGGGGAGCAGCCATGTCTTCATTTTACCTGGAACAATGTCCTACCTCCATTCTACCTCATCCTGAAACGTGTACCAAGGTTCAGTATACTGTGCAGTTCTCTTAATTTGTTCATCCTGTTCCCCAAAATCTAATCTCACCTGGGTAGAATAGTGTATTTTATTTTAATCCTCTGCTGTATTACCATTACCTAGAATAGTGCTTGGGGTATAGGAGATGCTCAATAAAAACTTGCTAAAATTAGGTAAGTAGATGAATTTTACCATGATGTCTGTTTTCTGTCTAATAATTTCCCTCCTCAGCATATTCTCAAGTCCAAACAGTCATTTCTTAAGAGCATGGGTTCTGATTTTTGGTTCAATAATGACAGTCATGTTACTCTGGCTTATGTAATAGGGAGTCAGTAAAAGATGTCTCAAAAGCAGACAAGATAAAGACTCCAGTGGAGTACCTCAGGCCGCTTCCTAGTTCAGGGCTGATTTCACCCTTGTTTATTGTGAAGTGTTGGGAAGCATCCTGGTGTGCAGACAGCTAAGAACTGTAATAACGGTGGGAAACACAGCCGGTAGCACAGAGTAATGATGTTTTCAGCGACTTCAGTTCATTGCTGTGGGATACGGCATTGCTCAGAAAAGTAATTTCTGCCTTGCTCCTGGCAACTGCAGGATTCAGCCCAGCCTTTGGAGCTTCAAGTCCAGCAATGAGTTTTTCTTTTACATTCAGAGTAGTTGCTGCGGCAACAAGATCTGAGTTCCTCAGAAACGCACATTTCAGCACTCTAAGCAGTGCTCTGTTGTGAAAAGCCAGGGGTGTGACAGAGTTTGGACGAGTTTATGGAGTCACAGTTGGCATTCAGGGTGCTGGGGCATTTTTTATTCTCTAAGAACCTTGCTTTCTACATTGGAATGTGTAGAAGAGCTGTCCCTATGTTACCACATGGGTCCTGCCAAGAACTGTAGGTGCTCTGTGAGAAGGACACTACAAAGAAGACATGGCTGGCACAGACAAGCACATTCTAGCCACTAGACAAAATTTGCAAGCAGCAATGAAGGTTTATTATATGCAGGCAATACAGGGAGTGCTTTGGGAGTATAAAGATACACTTCATTAAGAAAACATACTTTGAAATAAATGGTTGGCCAGTTTTTACTAACACTGCTGTTATATGTTTATTAAAGAGCACAAACTCCTGCTTTTGGGTGAGTCTGAGTTGGAGTAAATTTGATCTAGAAATATTCACCTGACACAGATCAAAAGACAAGCAGCCCGTGCCCTTTGCCTGAAAGAACCATGGGAGTTCATTGTCTAGATGGAACTACATCCTTAGAAATTGTTTCTGTGCTGCCTTTCTGTCGTGTTGTTTCCGTCTCACACCTGTATTGTGTGCTTGCACACATGATTCAACTATATGTTGGATATTTCAAATGAAATATTATCTAATGAACATGTTGAATACTCAAGTAGTTTTACACTGTGTCTAATAAGTACAATAAGTCCTGATCGATCACTACCATGACTGGTTTCCTGTGGATTGTTTGTGTCAGCACATATAGGAAGACAGCCTCTTCTAAAATATACACAGGACATTTTACATCCTTTCTATTAACAAATGATGCCTCACATTGTTGCTGTTCAACATACAATGTTGTTGAGCAATTGGGCAAATGACCTGTGTCAATGTTAACCTTCATCGTGGGAGTTCTGCCCTTTTAATGGGTAATAGGTCTGTGCTTTATGACTAGCTTTAGCTAATTCGAGCCTGCTACAGTTTCATATCAATTTTAGGATAGTTTCATCAACTTTTGTAAATAGCTCCATAGGATTTTGGAAATAATTCAATGCTGGCATTAGAATCCAGGGCCTTGCACTTGCTAGGCAAGTGCTCTGCCACCGAGCACACCTCTTGCCCCTTAATTCTTATTTTTTAACAGAATGTCCCTTTTCCACCATATATCAAATGATTGGACACATTTTTGAATGTGGAGTGACTCCACCAAAGGGAATTATATGTAACATTTAGATGAATGTTGTCAAATTGGCCTCTAGAGAAGTAGGCACCAAATGCGAGGGGAATTGTTGACACTTTTAGCTGGTTTTTGACTGCTGATTTCTGCTAAGTTCAGGCTGTAGAGCAAAATAGAGCAAAGGTTAGAAGGTGAAAGTCCTTGGCAAGCTTTAGGAATGCTGTGGCAATAGTAACTGCAGAGTTTATTGTTGGAACTGGTATGAAGTAGTTTTAGAAAGGCAAGCTGAAGCCACAGTAGATTGGTGGTTTTGAAGACCCAAGTACAGTCCCCAGAACCCATATAAAACTGGGTCAGGTAGTATATATACCCTTACCATCCCAGTGCCCAGGGGGCAGAGGTGGCAGGACTCCTGGGCCATGCTAGCTTGCCAGTGTAGCCTATTAGCAATTCTCAGGCCAGTGACACCCTGTTACAAGAAAACACTGTGGACAGTTACTGAGGAATGATATTCAAGATGGATCTCTGGCTTACACATCCTCGCTGTCTCTCTCTCTCTTTCTCTCTCTCTGTGTGTGTGTCTCTGTCTGTCTCTCTCAAATACACATATACAAAGAGTAAGAGAGGAGAGAGACAGAGAGACAGACAGGCAGAGACAGAGAGAGTGAGAGAGGAAATTGAAGTGTGTGGTTCTGTCTTTTAGATTCTGGATGTATCTTTGTTTTTGAGGCATGCGGTTTGACTGTGGAGGCCTGATCAACAGCCGTGACATTGGAGGTGGTCAATCAGCTTAATCAATGGTTATTAATTATCGATCTGTTGAGCCTCACAACTTCCCTGTGAAAATCTATTGCTTAATGAATTTTACAGGCTTGAAACTTAGTTTTCAAAAAAGAAAATCTAGTATGTTTAAATGCTATTTTAAAAAGATATTTATATGGAAGCTTGTTTGTGATGCAAAAGCGAAACAATGCAAACCATGCTGGACAAAAGTCCCAAACCTGTCCCACCTTTTTGTACTGACACTTTGGCTTTCCTTAGACAAGGGGTCATCACTCAAGTGCCTCGAGTGATGCCTGTTCAAGCCTGTTACAGTTTCATATCAATTTTAGGATAGTTTCATCAACTTTTGTAAATAGCTCCATAGGATTTTGGAAATAATTCAATCTGTTTTCAATGCTGGCATTAGAATCCAGGGCCTTGCACTTGCTAGGCAAGTGCTCTGCCACCAAGCACACCTCTTGCCCCTTAATTCTTATTTTTGAACAGAATGTCCCTTTTCCACCATATATCAAATGACTGGACACATTTTTGAATGTGGAGTGACTCCACCAAAGGGAATTATATGTAACATTTAGATTTGGCAGGTCCCTGAAGGTCCTGCCAAAGCAGAAGGACAGCCACTGGAAGGGACACCCCTAACGTGTATGAGTGGAGGCTGGGCAGGCAGCAAAACTCACCTCAGGAGGGCATGGTTCAGGGTTGTACTTACTCATGTAATCTTGGTATGAATTCTGAGTTCTCTGTGAATTCTCCCAACATCTTAATGTCAAAAGCTTTCAAGACTTTGTGCTAGCTTCATAATGCACATTTAGCCTAGGATTACCAATGTCTGTATATTTTAGCTAATCCACATATTTTAGGCAAACAAAAATCCTTCAGTAATTTAGGTATGAATTTCACCTATGGCTTTTACTTCCTTAGGGAAAGGACAAAAACGATATTTTTTCAGAGTTGCCATTTTGAGGATAAGCGTGATCACCCCTAGCACGCACACTGGATATGATGTGGGAGGCTGATGAGTTTGGGGGCAGAAGGGGGTGAGAGCCAATCATCCTAAGGCAGATTTAGAGCTCAGCACGTAATAAGTTGGCATTTCCAAAATAGGAAGATTTTTAAAAAGTTTTTAAAAGTTCAGAGCAACAAAGATCTACAAGGAAATCAGTGCTGATGAGAAAGGTATTATATCTAATTAAAACAGACAAATAAACCCAACTCAGTTCTAAAAAAAAATGCCATGTGTACAAAAGCACAATGCAAAATTTGAAGATCATTCAAGGCCCACGCACCTTTTGTCTGCTTTTTCCTAATTCAGAAGCAAGTGGCTGGAGGCAGGTTGGGGTCATTTAGGATACTGCCTTGTAGAAAGAGGCATGGCCACAGCCTGATCCTGCGAGAGCTAGTCACTTTTGTGAGTCTTAGTAGACGACTTGTGATAAGGCAAAGAGATGGCTGAATTCATGCTCACACATGTGCTGTCAATTGCCAGACGACGGTGCCAATTAAAATAGCAAGTCGGTGTTTGCCCTTTCAGTGTCAGGAAAGAAATTCATGAGATTGTTTTCAGTCAGGTCACATGAACTTTACTAAGACATGAAATGAAGCTTCATTACCAAAGTAAGGGTTTCCATTATCCAATATAATATTCTTACCTTTGTATGCTTCTTCTGCCAGTCAGAAGGCCAGTAAAATGCTTTTAGATGTATTTTCAATGTTATTATTTAAATATTTAATTCCTCACAAAGCTTCAAATTTCTTACACAAATTAATCCCAAATAAATAGAAATCCATGGCAGAGGCTTTTGAATATTTCAGTACACTTTTTTTTTTTTCATAATTCTCAGATGGTGACAAATTTACCAGCCCACTTGCACACATTTCCTGATTCATCATCTTAATGGAGTCATTGTGAAGGTGGGTGGAAGTCTTAAGCAAATCTGCCAACTATGAAAAAAAAGGATGCTTGGATTATTATTATTTTTTTTTTTTTGTGGTGAAAGGATACAGAAGACAGAAAAACAAACAAACCAGTACTGTCAACATCATGATGAAATTATGATGAAGATGAGACAAGAGTTACAACATCTGACCTTTGGTGACGATTTTTACTGATTATGAAATAAGATCATACTTGCTCAGTAGATTTTGAAAATACTTAAAACTTATGGAAAAGAAAAAAAAATTCACATAAACCCATCACTCAGAGATAGTAACCAAGTACAGGAGATACTCTGAAGCCAGATACATCTTGGATTTTCATTGTCCTCACTTTTTACTATTATTTGTTATAGACTTATTATTTTAAAAACTCTTATCTGTGCATCTGTGTGAGTGAATACCACATGTCCAGAGAAGGTGTCAGATTAACTGAAGCTGGAGTTACAGGCCGTTATGAGTGATGTTGGGAGCCAAGAACTGAACTCAGGCAGGTTCTTTGGAATCTTTGAAGCTCCCTCACTATTACTTTTAAAAGTAGATTATTTGACCTTTTAGAGTTTCAGTTTCCTAATCTGCAAAATGAGCATGACATCAGAATTTACACAGTAGCTGTCATCTGCAGGCGGCATCGTCAGGTAGTACATAGTTCACTACTTGCTGTCATTTTCTTCTTATCTTTGTCCTAACAGCATATGTTGATCGAGACCAGGCTTGCTATGTACTTGAAGAGGGCACTGAACTTTTCATTCCCAAACTCTGCCTCTGTGGTACAGGTGTTACAAGTGTGCACTACCAACCCTACTTTTCTGTACAGTGCTGGCCATTGAATCCAGGCCTTTATGCCAGTTGAGGTTCCTCCCCCCTCCTAAACATTGATTTTTTTTTAAAAAAAAAATTGTAATTAAGAACCTATTGTATGCATATTGACTTAACATAAGCACTGTCTTGTATAAATCGGTTGGACAGCCTTTTTAAGAACTCTTTGCTGACAGTTATTTCCATGGGGGTAATGTGTAGATACCATGGATCAACTGATGATAGCCAAGTAGCATACAGAAAAACTGTACCAGGTAATGGCATTGATAGATCTAGTTTTGTTTTGCTTTTATTTTTTCAGACAGAGTTTCTCTATGTAGCCTTGGCTGTCCTGTGCTCACTTTTTAGACCAGGCTGGCCTCGAACTCACAGAGATCTGCCTGCCTCTGCCTCCCTTAGTGCTAGGACTACAGGTGTGTGCCACTGTTCCAGGCTCCTAGATCTAGAATTTCGATCTTGCAGCCGTGGCCTACCTTTTGGGGGAATGTCACATCCCTCCATGATGTATTAATGAAGCTTAGGAGAAACTTAGAGGAGAACCAGAGGCAGGGTGCCACAGTGTTATAGGGGCGGGCTCCGGAGCTGGCCAGCCGATGTTTGCCTTTGCTAGGCCATAGAATTAAAGTGATACCTCTTTCATGTGGCTGTGGTGACCACATGGTTTGTGTCTATCTCGTCTTAGCCTCTAGTAATCACTAAAGGAATGCTGTTTGTACTGTGTGCTCTGTTCTACATGTAAGGTTTGCTTTTATAATTAAAGTGTTTGAGAATAGCAGTACTTTTCACTAGTAACTGATTTTTAAACTGTGAAGTATAAAACAAAGCAAAAGAAATATGTTTTAAGTAATCTTGAATTATTTACCATTTATTTTAAATTATACCAGGAATATTTTTCATGCTCTATTTTTTTTTTCCAGAAGAAAGCATAAGAAAAGGCATTTGGTAAACTTTCTAAAGAATTTAAAAAATATTTGTTGTCTTAGTTAGGGTTTCTGTTGTTGTGAAGAGACACCATGACCACAACTCATAAAGAAAAACCTTTAATTGGGGTTGCCTTACTAAATTCAGAGGTTTAGTCCATTTTTATCATGGCAGAAAGCATAGCAGCGTGTGGGTGGACATGGTGCTAGAGAGGTGCTGGGAGTTCTACATCTGGATTCACAGGCAGCAGGAAGAGACACTGGGCCTGGCTTGAGTATCTGAGGCCTCAAAGCTCACCCCCTTAGTGACACACTTCCTCCAACAAGGCCACACCTACTCCACCAAGAACACACCTATGAGCCCACGGGGCCATTTTCATTCAAACCACCATAGTTATCTTCAGTAATTCAAAGACAGAATGTGGTTTTCATCTAAATTATTCTTTCTCTCTTGTTAATCATTGTGTTATGTGGCCCAGGCTGGCCTTGAACTTCTGCTCCTCCTGTCTCAGCTTCCTGAATGGCAGTGGTCACAGGTGTGTGCCACTCACCTGATTCAAATATTCTACTCTACCTCCCCAAGACAGGGTTTCTCTATGTAGCCTCAACTGTTGTAGAACTAGCTGTGTAGTCCAGGCTGATCTTGAACTCAGAGATCACCTCTTTCTGCCTCCTGAGTGAATGCTTGGATTAAAGGTGTGTGCCACCTCTGTCAGTTCAAAGATTCTTTTAAAAAGCAAAAAAGCTTTGAATTTTTTGAGTTGAGGCTTGAGAAAGAGTCTCATACAACCCATTGTGGCCTCAAACTTGCTATGTACCCACGGATGACTTTGCAGCCCAGCTGTATTACTTTGTTGTTGTTGTTGTTGTTTTGAAGCTGGCCTCCAACTCTGAGATCCACCTGTCTCTGCCTCCCAAGTGCTGAGGTTAAAGGCGTGCACCACCACTGCCTGGCCAGCTGTATTACTTTTTAAACTTGAATGTAAACAGCACCTGCAAATGGTAACGCCTCTGTTTACAGCAGAGTACTGTGTGCTTTGTACTGCTTCCTTGTGCTAAGTATCACTGTAGTTATTTTATTTACGACAACTCAGGAAAGCCTTGTGTCCCGTGAAAATGCTTTTGCTGATCTCATTTTATGGATGAAGAAACTGAGGCACAAAGAAGTTTAAGAACTTGTATCTAATCATTCAAAAATTGCTTCAATGGAATAGTGATGGTTAGAAGAGTTCATCTCTTTTGTAAATGTGCAGGTGTATAAGTCTCAACTCATTTTTTTCCCCTTTAGTTTTTCAGTTATGGAACAAAAACACTGTATCAAAGCATGGATGCTCCACAGTCTAAATTCTTCCAGCCCCTTTCAAAGCCTATGCTACCACCTAACACTTTTCAAGGAAAAGTGGCTTTTATTACTGGAGGAGGTACTGGCCTTGGCAAGGCCATGACAACTTTCCTGTCTAGCCTGGGTGCCCAGTGTGTGATAGCCAGCAGGTAAGTGTCACTTGGGAGTCTGAAGAAATTGTCTGTGTCACAATATTAAAAACAGTTTGTCAGTCAGGGCTATTTTATTGCATCTTATATAAAGAACATGCAGTAGATTGATTAAATAAATCTTGGAAAAATTCAGTTGCAATTTGAGGTGCAGAAATAGTAACAATTATGAAACTACTGGTGTCTCACTTTTCATTTTCTTGAATATAAAGGTGGAGTTAAAGGAACTACATTGAAGTGGTTTTGATTTCTGTTGGAGTCCTTAATTTTGCTTACTAATTCAATTGATAATTAACCTCAGTTACTAATTCAATTGATAAATATGCCAGAATCATGGATGCAACTCTTATGGTTCTTTAAGATGGACAAGAATTTCAAAATACATATTGTGATGGATGTAAAGTCACAACCAGAAGTTTTTATGTAGGCATATTCTGGTACCATCCAACTATGAAGTCTGGATCATTAGGTCCTTTTTAAAATGTTTGCCCAAGTAGTCACCTTAGTGACAGTCATTATGTCAAATGCAAATTGTTCAGAGCATTTATTATGCTCTTAATGTTGTAACATTCTTAAGAATTTAAAAATAGTATTTTCACTTTAATGTTGTACAGTTGACATTCCTGGTTTGTGTTTTGGCTTCTTTCGAGGATGTAAGACTGAGCACATAGGTTTATCCACACTCATAAATTTAAGCTGAAACCCGTGTGTATTATAACAGGACGATATTTCTTTGGTTTAAGAATGAACATAATGATTTTAATCAAGGAAATAATTTAAGCCAATAAGTCAGGTATAGTTGCACATAGCTGTAACACTAGCACATGGGAGGCAGAGTCAGAAGGATGAAGAATTCAAGGTCATTCTCTGAAAAATAAAGAGCTGAAGACCAACATTGACCACATGAGTTTCTGTTTCCACAACAAAACAAAACAAAATCTCCTAAATAATTTGATATGTAGATAATGCTAAAGCTACTCACATAAAAGTAACTAATTCCATGAAATAGTTTCAGATATATAAAAATTATTTTAACTTAAAAAAATCATTCAACTTGATTTTCATGTAGTTATAAATGTCTTACTTTTATGGAAACACTTTTCTTTAAACTGTCAGTTGCCTGTGTTCTTTGGCTTAGAGGAATTAAAAGGAAAGATGTAACACCAGGGCACTTTTACGACACATGTCACATTCTCTGTGTTCATTTCTAGGAACCTTGATGTTTTGAAAGCTACTGCAGAGGAGATTTCTTCTAAAACTGGAAATAAGGTATATTTAAAGTAGCCCTTTAAGTCTGATGTGGGTATTATAACATATTTATATAGTTTATTTGTCATTTTGGTTTAGGAAGCCTGGAAATGGCTGAGTTCTTTCTTCTCTATTGGTTTGCAGGTTCATGCGATTCGGTGTGATGTGCGCGATCCTGAGATGGTACATAACACAGTGCTGGAGCTGATCAAAGTTGCAGGGCATCCGGATGTAAGTGCAACGGGGCTGAGGCCTTTCAGAGCACAAGGCTCTGATTCCGAGAGCACCACCAGGACACGCAGGGGGTGTGAGTAGGAGCCAGGCTGGGAAACACGCCGGCTCTGCTTAAAGCAGAGGAAAGATTGGGTGGGCTGCTTGCTATCCCATTACCTCACAAGGATACTGAAGAACACGTTTATAGTTGTAGAAGAAACTTGATTTCACTTTACTTAATGAGATTATACAATAGTGAGAGCAGTTACCCAAGAGCACAGAAGCCGGCTTAAGTGATGGCTTGGGCTAGCGTTGCCTGACAACTGCCAGTGTCTCTCAGTGGAGGAGAATGGCACAGACCAGGGCAGCTATCAGAAAGGCCGCATCTCTGCTGCCTGGACCTGAGTGGTTCTTTTATTAGAGAAAAATCATTTCTTCCAATAGTCTCCAAGAGAACGCTTTGCTCTGTTAGGAATTATTTCAGACAGACCCGTAACACTGAGGCCGCAGAGCTCAGCAGACCCTTCCCAGGGAGTGAGGAAGCAGGCCACCAGCGAAGTTCATTACCTAAAATTAAGGGACAGCATAACTTAAAAGGCATCTTTATCTCGGTCGTTTGTGTCTGTGGTTGGAGGGTGAGATGGAGATTCCCTGCCCATGTCGCAGTCTGGCCCGAACTTCCGTGTACCCCAGGCTGGCTTTCAGTTCCGCTCAATTGTGCCTTCTGAGTGCACACATGTGCACCAACACAGCTGGTTCACCAGCATGCTAGCATTATTCAGAGTGACGTGTGGTAAGACGGTACATGAGCTTGCCTACATTTGGTGTCTCCGTAGTCTACACTAGCTGAAAGACAGGTCTGGGGAATTGGAGGTTGGCCAGTAACACAGGTGTTTTTCACAGACTCCAGAAACGGAAGTCAAGCGACTCTCGAAGCATTGCTTCATAGCCGGATGGCATCCAGATGTGCTTCCTAACACCTTGCCTTATCTGCTGCAGGTGGTGATAAACAACGCAGCGGGGAATTTCATTTCTCCTAGTGAAAGACTGTCTCCAAATGCTTGGAAGACTATAACTGACATAGTTCTCAATGGCACGGCCTATGTGACCCTGGAAATTGGAAAGCAGCTAATTAAAGCCCAGAAAGGTGAGTCAGTTCGGTCCTGCCTTTCCTGGGCACTTTCTCAGCTGAGTGTGTGCCGAGCCCTGGCCTACTTCATGATGTAAATGAGATAGTCTGCGCTGGTACATGTCACAGTGTGAAGCTCCATGTTTACCAGAGGTTGCGGTAAAGTCTTAGTAAACACATCTTTCAAGGGCACTTGGAAAGTCAGAGATGGGAATGACTGCTTCTTCCTGTGGCCGACTCATTCCTCATTGTTGTCTTTCATTTTGACACAGACTGTCTTCAGTCTATTTTTACCTGGATAGAGGCCTGGTGGAGGAGAAGGGGAGATGTGTTTGGAGAATAATAAAGAATTTGATGTGGTTAGAGAAGAGGAGAGAAGAAGCAGGAAACAGTGATGGGGAGGTGTCCCAAGAACCAAAATAGGATGTCCATCAAAGGTGGTGATTTGGTATGAAGTATCACTGACTGTATTAGGATGCTGGGAGGTTTGATGTTTCTCTTTCTAGTATATGGAAAAGATGGTGTGGGTGGTAAGGTAGGAAAGGTTTCAAAGCTGATAGCAGCAGAACTTACTAGAGGAATGTTTCTTAGCTGGGACGAACAGTTTGTTTAAAGGTGGCATCTTTGAGATTGGAAACACTGGAGAGACTGAAAACACCTCAAAGAGACTAGATTCAAATGGACGTTCCTAGAACATTTTTGTATGACTGTGAACCAGTTTATTAAGGTTTATGCCTATATAAATAGACATGATGCCTGTAATGTATTTAACTACAGAGAGGGGAAAGAGAGGGTCAGAGAGGAACTCTCTGGAGCCAGAGTGCTTTGTTTACTAGACATTCACTACTGACTTTATGTAACAGACCTTGTGCTGTCTGTTCTGGAGCAAAGATGGGCAAGATTGTGCCCCTGAATTATTTTGGGTCAGGACATGAAGCTTTGGGCATTTTCTCAGAGTAGGTAGAACACACAAAACAAGGCCAAAGAGTCTCAGCTGCTGGTCTCAGGGATGAAGGATGTTACATCTGACTTTGTTTCCTTTCTGGTTGAGAAACGTTTTTGTTTGTGAGGTTCAGTTCCCTTTCCTCAGTGTGGATAGTTCACAAACTGGCTTGAGAAGGGATGATCAAAGATATGGAAGGGGGAAAGCATTATAGGAAAGCACAGCTTTTCAAAAGATGCTGATAATTTCCATCCTTTCTCCAGCACTCAGCGTAATTCCTATTACCCATTTCCACTATAGCAGAGTGAATGTGACTTAAATCAGGACTTTTTTTTTCTGATTTAGTTTTTCCTGACTGGTAGATAGACTGGGGATGGGAGATGGGATTGTGGGCTGACTCTGCACGCTTGCCGTCACTTCTTGTCTCCTTTATCTGTCTTGTTGTCTCTGTGTGGTCTTTTTTCTCCCTACCTTCTGATCTTGCCTCTATTTCTTTCTCACTCTCTTTTTCCTTTGTAGGCTCTTTAGTTTTGGTTCTCTGTTTATTTCTGTCTCCCTGATCACTTTTTTCTTTGCTTCATTAGCTCTCATTTCTTCCCTGGCTCATCCTTGGGCTCCTTAGTTTTCTGACTGACTCACATCTCATTATTGTCCTTCATCTTAACACAGGCTTCAGTCTATTTTTACTCACCACACTGGATTAAAATTCTATGGGCTTCATTATAAATGTATTAGGTAAGACTCTTTAAAAGATGGAAGCCCATTTCTAGTCTTCCAAGTTTCCTGTCGGTTGAGGCTGGGACCTGACCTGTGTCCTGGGCTGGGGAAGCTTATCGTGGTGTGTCTAACTAAGCTGGTACTGCGTTAGCATTTGAGGCTCTCAAGCATGCTGCTATGGGTAAGCCTCAATGTTGGTTCCAGGGTAGCAATGCATGTAATCCTTCCTCAAAAATATGTAGGCGATCCAACACGTAGGAGGTCAGTCTAGGAATGTGGTGGGATAGTTGTCTAGTGAAGATTAGGACAGCAGCCTCAAGTGCACTGTGGCTTTTATGGGGCAGAGGATGGCACAGCAGAAGGCTTAGGGTCAAGGACAGAGCAGCCAGAGTTAGGGGCACAGCTGGCAGGGATACAAAGTTAACAGCTCTGAGGAAATAAAAAAGAACTGTGCCTGGCATTGTTTGTCCCTGCTTGTACTGGGGCTACCAACTCATCGCAGCCTTGTCTTTTCACACAAGGAGATTTTGCGGCCAAACCTGTGTTTAGAGATCTGAAAGGCTGAGTCTGACACGTGGAAGGAGTTGTGAGAACGGCTAACATAGCCGCGCTTATTTGCGTGCCCTCTTCCACCCTGCACTATCTGGACTGAGCCGCACATTGTTTCAGTTCTTAAATGTGTCCACAGACAGAAACGTAAGTGTGTGGAGGGCAGGAAGAACGGACAGAAGTGTGCTTCAGAATGCTCCCCTTGTGGTCTGTAAAGCTTATACACTTCCTGCCGTCTTTCCTCCTGTTGTTTTGAGGTGGTGTGATATGAGGTAGTTCAGGCTGTCCTTCAACTCTTGCCTCAGCCTCAGAAGTGTATGTGCCACCAAACCTCACTTTCAAATACAGAGTAATTAAAGTGTGTTTTGTAAAACAAATAAGTGTATCTTATTATACTTTTTTCAACATTTTGCTTATATTGCCCATTTTATTTGCTTTTTTAAATTTAATTTAATTTTATTAATTACACTTTATTCACTTTGTATCCCCCCATAAACCCCTTCCTTCTCCCCTCCCAAGTCTTCACACATGCCCCTCCCTAAGTCCACTGATAGGGGAGGACCTCCTTTACTTCCTTCTGATCTTATTCTATCAGGTCTCATCAGGAATGGCTGCATTGTCATCTTCTGTGGCCTGGTAAGGCTGCTCTCCCCTCAGGGGGAGGTGATCAAAGAGCAGGCCAATCAGATTATGTCAGAGGCAGTCCCTCTTCCCATTACTATGTAACCCACCTGGACACTAAACTACCATGGACTACATCTGTGCAGGGGTTCTAGGTTATCTCCATGCATGGTACTTGGTTGGAATATGAGTCTCTGGGAAGACCCCTGTGTTCAAATTTTCTGGTTCTGTTGCTCTCCTTGTGGGGTTCCTGTCCTCTCCAGATCTTACTATTTCCCACTTCCTGCATAAGATTCCATGCACTCTTTCCAACAGTTGGCCATAAGTCTCAGCGTCTGCTTTGATAGTCTGCAGGGCAGAGCCTTTCAGAGGCCTTCTGTGGCAGGTTTCTAGGTTGTTTCCTGTTTTCTTCTTCTTCTGATGTCCATCCTCTTTGCCTTTTGGGATGGGAATTGAGCATTTTAGTCAGGGTCTTCTCTCTTAATTAGTTTCTTTAGATGTACAGATTTTAGTAGGTTTATCCTATGTTATATGTCTATATGAGTGAGTATATACCGTGTGTGTCTTTCTGCTTCTGGGACAGCTCACTCATAAACTTACCATTTTTTCATATCTAGTATTATATCTGAGAAGTAGAAAATCTGTTTTCTCATAACCTAGAGTTTACTTCCAACTTCTAATTCATCAGTTTACTGAGACACTATTAGTAACAGACTTCTGTGTATAGTGTCATAACTTTATACAGTCAATTTAAGAAATTAAGAAACAAGAAAACATGCAAAAAACAAGTCCCTTTGCCAAGGGGCACGAGTGGGGGCAACTCTCCCCTCAAGGGAAAGGACTGTGCTGTAATAATGTGTGCTCAACCTGTACCTGGCATGGTGTCTCAACCATATTTGACATGCAGTGAGTATATATGTGAATAAATGAATGAATGTTTATCATAAAAAAACACACTTTCTGTTTACCTACATACTTACTTACCATTTCTGATATGTCATCCTTAAGTTCATCTGCATTTCCACCTAGTAGTAATTTTATTTAGCCCAAGGCTATCTTTTAATTTATTCTGATGCAGACCAGGGCCCATGAACTCTCTCTGCCTTGACGTATCAGAGGATAACACCTTCAGTTTAAGGACATTTTTTATTCGTTGTGGAATTCAAGCTTGACAGGATTTTTGAATGAGAATTTTAAAGGCGTTACTGCCTTCTGTGTGGCCCCTGATGAGTGCTGGGTGAGGATGGCCACCTTATCTGCCCTCTCCTAGGCTCGTTGCCTTCTTTTATAGTTTCTGCCTTCTGTTTGTCTCTCTTGGCATTGTTTGCCTCCTGGGAACTGTAATGTATGGGGTTTTTTGTTTGTTTGTTTTTTATTTTTTACCAAATTTGATATTTTTTTTAGTCTGTATTTCTACCTTTCAGATCTCCAATGACACCTCTATTCTGTTAGAACATCTCATAGACACTTGACGTTCTGTTTGTGTTCAACTGGTTCCCCTATGACCTTTGTATTGGATCATTTTTACTGTCTTCACTGAAGATCCTTTACAGCTAAGCTCATTCATTTAATCTTAAAATTTCAGATATTACATTTTCTGCCACAGATGCTGCTTGTTTCTATCTTTGTAACTTCAGTTATTTTTAGAATTTCATCTAATCCCTTGTGTTTGGGAATGCACATATGAGTGGACGTCTTCTGCAGGGAGCACAGGAGGTCGAAGGACAACTTTCAGGACCAGCCTCTCTCTTTCCACCAAGTGGATTCCAGGGGCTGAACTCAGTTGTCAGGCTTGGCAACAGGTTCCTTTGCCCAGAGGCCCATAGCTAGCCTTCTTTGAACACTTTTAACATGTTGTCTTTGAACACTTTTTATCAAGTTTATAATACTGTTATAAAGTTCGTTACATGCTAATTGTATCTTCTGGTCATTTTTAGACTCTTTCTATTAAGTGCTTTTCCTTGTGAACACAAAGTGTGAATTTTGAGTTTTCTTTGAAGTATGTTGAGTCTTACTGTAGGAAGCAGTTATCCTGGGTACATGGCCATTTTACAACTCATCTTTAAAGATTACCTGGCTGGTTACAGCAGCTTTTCTTTTGGGGCTAACTTAGCCCTTAGGTATGCTTCTTCTGAGCTGGCTACAGAAAGTTTTGGAAGCTCATTAGGTTGCTTGTCTCCTAGCCTTTTCGGAGAGGCATTCAGCTCAGCGCGGAACTAGCAGTTGCTCTTAGCCATCCATGGAGGCTTACTCTCAGGTGCATAGTGGGGCATCTGCACACACTCAGAGAGCCAATGTGAAAAGGTACATTGTGTACCTTCCTTCTCAGAGTCGCTTCTCACTCACAAATTCTATCACTATGTTAGGCTTATCAACTTAGGATGGCAGTCCGTCACCTGAATTCCATATGTCTGGCAACGACAGTATCAGTGACATGTTTCTTGTACGGTTTTTATGATGTTTATGAGTCCATTATAGCTAGACACAGAAGTCCTTGGTAATTTAATTGAATTCTGATTTCTTTATATTAATAGTGCTTGGCTTGGGGTGAGTCTCTTAGGTTTGGGTCTTTGCATTGATAGGGTAGGCACAGAACTGCAGAAAGTACAGACTGGCCATCCCAAAGACAGTAAGACTAGGAGAAAGATGTCACCCTTTCTTAGATCACTCTTTCAGTGATGAAGGCCTAATCTTAAAAAAACAAGAAGATGCCCCCTAGATTTTGTGATTCCTTTTTGCACAGGACCTCATTCTTGTCAGTCTTGTTTCTCTGGTGTGAACTGACATTGCTGCATGGTTGATAACCACATCCTTTAACTTTGCAGGAGCTGCATTTCTTGCTATCACTACCATCTATGCTGAGAGTGGATCTGGCTTTGTAATGCCAAGTTCTTCAGCCAAATCAGGCGTGGAAGCCATGAATAAGTGAGCACCCCTGAGTTAATTGTGTTGCTGAAAATAGATAAAGTTCTCTGGTCTCCATCCAGAGAAAGGTTAAAAAAAAAAAAAAAAAAAAAGAAAAAAGACTGATTTGGAACAGGCTGTGTTTGATCACATGGTCCCAAGCCATAGGACTGATTTTCCTCACCTGGACTTTGATTGATACTCTCAAGCTATCCTAATACGTACCATGTGGTTTTATAAAACTTGCTGAATTTGATCTGTTGCAAAGTTACAATGTCTTAGGGTCATTATTATGTTTGAAAACGTTTCCTTTTATAAACTTCCCAGGAGGGAATGCTTTCCTGAGTATTATTCTGAGCAAATAGTATGCTGTTTCTCACGGGCGCTGTAAACTTCATGACTCCCTAGGCTTATCATTTTCAGTGAGTCATGGTAAGAGCATACGAACTTGCCATTACACTTTTGCCATTACACTTGCCAAAACACTTTTTTGGGGAGGGTGTTGAAACTGGGTTTCTTTTTTCTTTTTTAATTATTTATTAGCATTTATTACAATTTATTCAATTTGTATCCCGGCTGTGGCCCCCTTCCTCATCTCCTCCCAATACCACCCTCCTTCCCTTTTTTTCCCCTGTGCTCCTTCCCTAGTCCACTGATAGGGGAGGTCCTTCTCCCCTTCTATCTGACCCTAGCCTATCAAGTCTCATCAGTACTGCCTGCATTGTCTTCCTTTGTGGCCTGGTAGGGCTGCTTCCTCCAAGGGGAGGTGATCAAAGAGCTGACCACTGAGTTCATGCCACAGACAGCCCCTGCTCTTCTTACTAGGGAACCCACTAAATCTATAGTCCTAAAGAAGCTAAACAACAAGGAACCTAGGGAAAATTCTCAATCATCATATAGAAGGGCAAACAGGATAGACATCAGAAGCAGGAGCAGATAGGGAACAGGACTGGAGCCTACCTCAGAGGCCCTCTGAAAGACTCTATTGATTGAGGTATCGAAGTAGAGGCTGAGACTCATAACTAAACTTTGGGCAGAATGCATGGAATTTTATGAAAGAAGGGAGAAATAGAAAGACCTGAAGGGAAGAAAAGCTCCACAAGTCGCTCAAAGACCAACAGAGCCAAAAATACTGGGCCCTGAAGGCCCTGCAGAGACTGATACCCCAACCAAGGACCATGCATGGAGAGGACCTAAAATCCCTGCTTAGAAACTAGGTTTCTTTACACAGTCTCTGGCTGTTCTTGAGCTCACTTCTTTGACCAGGCTGGCCCTGAAGCTATAAAGATCTGCCTGCCATTGCCTCTCCAGTGCTGGAAGTAAAGGCATACACCACCATGGTGGACTACATAAAACTTTGTAAAAAGAGAGTTATGTGTGTATATATATGTATATGGATACTTTGTCTGTATGTCCATCTGCATACCAGAAGATAGCATCAGACAGTTGTGAACTGGGAATTGAACTCAGGACCTTTGGAAGAACCATGAGAGTGTTCTTAGCCACAGAGCCATCTCTCCAGGCCCCATATAGAAAACATCCTAATGCATTGCGTTAGCTTCATTTTGGCTCCATTTTACTTCCTTGCCTGCTTTGCTCCTTCCCTGATTCTTCCCTTCCTGTCTTATCTTCCTTATTTTTATTATTTGTATCTTTTATGGCAATTTAACCTTCCTTTTGCAAAAATGTTAAGTACATATATCTACAAATACACACACATAAAAAACATGCCATCTGTAAAATATGATCCTCTTGAAAAGTAGACTGTCAGTGTGTTTCTATACAGGCTACTACAAGGCTCTAAAACTCTTAGTGTTTTGGTTTAGAATATTCAGGATTTTGTTTGAGTCTTATTTCCACTGAAGCTCAGTTCAACAGTTTTGTTAAAACCTAGTTAAACAAAGTTGTGTTAATATTTTTAAACCGCATAATCCATCTTTTGTTCAGTTGATGTGCTTGCACAGACATTGTGATTCAGAGCATAGGCTATACAGAAAAGTAATGACCTTTTTAAATGTAAGTTTGAGTTGCAGAAGGTGGTGGGGATGAGCCTGAAACTCTTGTGTAAACACAGCTGGCTTTGAACTCATGGAAATCCACCTACCCGAGTTTCCTAAGTTCTGGGATTGAAGGTTTGTGTCAGTATGCCCAGCATATTAGATTTCTTGTAAACTGTAGGGGGTAGGTGTAATGACGAAGGACACTGAAATGTAAATGTTAAGTTGTGTGGTGGAGGATGTCAAGATGCAACTGTGGCCTAGACTCCTAGAGGTTGACAGATTAGCAGCATGACCATGAGAAGATGGTCTAGCCCTCTGTGCCTCAGTTGTCTCCCTATTGGTAACACAGAGAGTACCAATAGCACTTACTTGCTGCTGTGTGGTTTCCGGCAAGCAGTGACTGTGCAGTGAACCCTGGTTATTCATGCTTTCACACATAGTACAGTATTTTAGAACGCACTTTGTTTACTTTAATTTTCAGTATTTTATCTCCATTACTGTTTAGGTCTCTTGCAGCTGAATGGGGTAGATACGGAATGCGTTTCAACATAATTCAGCCAGGGCCTATAAAAACCAAGGTAAGTTTTATTTGACATATTATAGCACTGTGAGTGATTAAAGATTCAAAGAGTGATGGATGCATTGTGATTTCTGTGTGGGACTTTCCAGGGATAGTGGATCTGAAACCCTTGTTGTAGGGAAAGAGCCTTTGCCGTTACAATAATGATTATATGGCTAGGGCCTGTGCCAGTGTCTTCGAATTCCAGGATACTTATGCCATCAGTTTTACCATTTTATTGATTAATTTTTGTCACCATAAATATGTTATTGTCCTTCATTTCTTAATTTTTTTCCTATTTAAAAACGTATTTTATGAATATGGGTGTATTACCCACATATTTGGCTGTGTGCCACTTGCATGCAGTGGCCATGGAGGCCAGAAGAGTGCTGAATCCCCTGAGATTGGAGTTACAGGCGGTTATGAGCTGCTATGTGGGGGTTGGGAATCGAATCCCGGGTGTTCTGAACCACGGAGCTACCTGTCCAGCCCATTTTTGCTCCTTTTAAAATTCCCATTGCTTTCATAGTGTTTTATTTTTAAGTGGTGAAAATATCAGTGTATTTATAGCTCAGAAGGGCCTCCAGAAATCTGTGAGGAAGGCTTTTAGGAGCGTTTTCTTTTGCTCATTTCTGTGCCTTTTCCCTTTCAATTAATTGTGCTCATCGCCGACTCTACATCTGATGAAAGTTCCCTTTGAAGGAGCGCATCTCACCACTGTTATTAACCTTCCAGGCACCCATTACAACTCCCTGCCATCACTTTTATGGATGTTGCTTAGAATTTCCACGCATTTCTGCTCTCACATTTTCTCCTGATGACTTCACTCTTCTATATCTTCTATTTTCATGTGACGCCAGAATGTGTGATTCTTGAGATGCAACTTTGAAAACCCAGAAAATTGCATAAAAACCATACCAAAGTATGCTCACTGAGGAGTAGGTAGTATTACATTTTACCATTAATTTATTAATTTAATAGAAAATGCAAAGAAAAGGTGCCAGGGTGAATGAAAATTGAATGTATGTATGTATGTATGTATGTATGTGTATATATATACTCAGTACTAAAACTAATAGCAAAATAACTGAAAACCAAACACAAAATTTGAGTTTCCTCTGCTGCACACTGTCCCAGAAGAACTAAAGTTGCAGAAGCTTTGTTCCTGGACTCCTGTGACTAGGAGAAATCATCTGCTTCATGTGCTTACTTGCTTTGTATTTCCTTATTTTTTAAAATTCTGTTTTATTTCATGTGTGTTTTGTCTGCATGCATGCTTGTGTACCGTGTGCACGCTTGGTGCCACAGAGCTCAGAAGAACTGGAGTTAGGGTGCCTGTGAGCCACTGCGTACGTGCTGGGAATTGAACTGGGTCCTCTACCAGAGCAGCAAGTGCTTGTCACTGCTCCCACATCTTCAGCCCCTACATTGTGTTTTTGTTTTTTTTTTTTTTTTGAGTGGCCACCAAAAAAACAAAGCTACTCGGAAACACCTGAGAGCATTTGTGTCCATGAAGGCGCTCGCAGTGGCTAATTGGGGATATGGGTTGTTCCCAAGTAACAGATATTTCTTTTAAAAAGAGAAAGGAAGCTAAAGCCCAGGACATTCCTGGCCAGATCTGATAGCTTAGGTTGGCCTAACTGGTGCTTTTAGCCTCTGTTGCCTTATACAGCTGTGGGAGTACTGCAGGCCCTCCAGGTACCTCTAGGATGGGCCCTCTCACCTGTGTCAGGAGGAACTCCATCTGCAGAGAAATTTTAATTCAGAATATGGCCGCTCTGGCAAGAGATCACATCCAAAGACCTTCAAGGTCTGCATGATCCCACTGGAATACAAACACACCTTTAACCCAGGAGACAGAAGCAAGCTGATCAGAGTTCAAGGCCAGCTTGGTATAGAGCAATTATCAGGTAAGGAAAAGCTTAGGTCCAGGCATGGTGGTACACACCTTTAATCCCAAACAATGAAGGTAAAGCTAGTTTATAGAAGGAAGCACTCACATTTGAAAGTGATGTCTAATTGAATGACAGAAACAGTGACAAATCAGAGAAAGACTTGGTAGAATAGCATACTCCCCCAGAAGAGTGAAAAGGGAAGCTACTTAAAGGGCAATGGAGAGAAAGAGGGAGAGAGAGGGAGAGAGGGCAAGAGAGACAAAGATACAGAGAGACAGAGACAGGTTGCAGAGAAAGAACACAGGTGAAGATGGGATGAGGCAAACAATGTGAAGGAGCCAGAAAATTAGAGCAGATTGTTGGAGTTAGTTTGAGGCCAAGCAGAACAATTCAGAGGCCAAGAGAAAAGCCAGAGTGACTAAGTTAGCTGGGAGAGGAGTTTGAACTAGAACAGCTCAATTGAACTAGTCAGCCCAGAGCTCAGTAAGAACTAGAAAGGGTGAGCTTATTCAGTAGTAAGTCTCAGAGGATGAAAACATTCCAGGCCGAGGTTAGGTTGTATGGAGGCTAGAATCTTTCAGGTCTAGGTCAGGGTTAGCAGATAGAAGTGGTAAGCCTCCAACTGAAGTAGGCGAATAAAAGTTCCTTTTACTTCCATCCTCAGGGACCACTGTTGTTACGAGTCTGTAAGTGTTGACGTCACCTTGCTGTGTCTGAACATCACAGACACAAGCAGAGGCTCGTCAGTGTCATCACTGGCCCTTCTTTCTCATAAGGACTTGGAGTTAATAACCTTCACTTCACTTTTTCTGTTTTTATTCTTGAAGAAAAGAGAAGAAAGTAATTTCTCTTAACCATCTCCTATTTGAACCACTTTTCTTTTATTAATCACTTTTGTTTTATGAATGAAATAGCAATCCCACTGTGCTAACCATACAATGCCAGAACTCTTTTGGTTGTATTGTTTATTCGTCTGACAGTGAATGTGAAAAAAATTTGGTGACATTCTTTTTTACAACGTCTAAGGTGTGAACAGCATGCTTTAGTACATGTTATATTTTATGTAAAACTGAGAAGTAAAACACATTCACACGATCACACACAAACTCACACATTAACAGTCACACACTAACTTAACTTTGTTTTGTCATGCAGGGTGCCTTTAGCCGTTTGGACCCAACTGGAAGATTTGAGAAAGATATGATTGAGAGGATTCCCTGTGGTCGGCTGGGGACTGTGGAGGAACTCGCAAATCTCGCCACTTTTCTTTGCAGTGATTATGCCTCTTGGATTAATGGGGCAGTAAGCATTGCTGTGTGTCTTCACTTTTGGGGGATTGGAGGCTGCTCTATTTTGGAGTCAGTCCTAATAATGCTGGATATAGATATGATTTAAAAATATTTAGCGAGCTGCAAGCAGTATAAAATATTTATATTCATCCTAAGTGTTTATTCCTTGATAAATTAATTTTGTTAAATTCAAGTTGCCTTGGTAGACTTTGTTTAAAGATGATATTTACATTGGGAAGAATTTTGTCAGAAAGAGCATTCTATTCAGAACAAATACATTTAGATGATATTTCAGTTTTATCTTTTGAAATTTGAGCTTCGATTGAAACTACCAAGGAGATTACATTCAGTTAAGATATGTGGAGGGGTAATGTTGAGAGACTCTTCAGAAGGATGAAAGAGTTTGTGGCATCTTTTTCAGGTCATTAGATTTGACGGCGGAGAGGAAGTATTTCTGTCAGGTGAATTCAACTCTCTAAAGAAGGTAATGCCATTTGGTTCATACACTCTTACAGGCTAGGGGCTGAGCTTATTTAAACCATGCGCAGACCCAATTAAACTGACATCATTTCCTTCCCTCAGATCACCAAGGAAGAGTGGGATGTGATGGAAGGGCTCATCAGGAAGACAAAAGGCTCCTAAGATGGTCGCATTTTCGTCTGTGACAGACTAAACTTAGGGATTAGAGACAATGCAGATGGGCCGTGGTCTTCTGCTTGTTTCCAGGGTTAATAAATTGTTTGCTTTGATGCTTTCTGTCATTGCAGGGATCAAACCCAGGGTGTCTGGTGTGCTTGTGTGCTAACCCTGAGCTGCAACTCAGCCCTAACAAATGGTTAACGTTCCTAGAGTGCCAGGTCAGTGGTGGCCACTGAGTATTGAAGGATAGCTTGGACAGGAGTGTTCTTCAAAACATGTGTAAGGCTGGATGCAGTGGCGCACGCCTCTAATCCCTGCACTCTGGGAGGCAGAGGCAGGTGGGTCTCTGTGAGTTCGAGCCCATCCTCCTCTACAAAGTGAATCCAGAACAACCAAGGCTAGGCGGAGAAACCTTGTCTTGAAAAACAACAACAGAAAACAAACAAGTGTAAAACAAAAGGGGTAAAGATTTTTTTTTTTTTAAATCGTTCTTGTGTTAGTGAAGTGCTTAGTAGATAAAGGTGCTTGCTACTAAGATGAGGACCTGAGTTCAATATCAAGGCCCCACACTGCAGGATATTTATATAACTTTATCCATATGTATGAATGGCTTCATTATATTCACACTCTGTCACTGAGCCCTTTCTTTCTCCCTGCCAGTCTACTCATAATTTCAGGGTTGCTTCCACTGGCGTGGGTGGGAGGTTATTTGCTTCAATAAGGGTGCCTTACCAGTCTCCATAGCTCCTCAGGTGGGGTATGTTGTAAAAGCTTTGATAGTACTGAAATGTGTGTGGAAATATGGAGAATGGAAAATAGAGTAGGCTTCTGTAGTCCTGTAAAGCAGAAGGAACTTGGTAATGGAGGTAGCCTGTGGGGTACACAGTACACGGTGCCTATGGCAATGAGGCCTACAAGTGAGAGGGGATACCCTGATTTCCCAGCGCCTGCCTTCTCAGGCTAGGCTCTTTTCCCTGAGACTGGGCAATTATGTTCTTCATAGCTCTGCAAATCCAACCCTAGTGTGTTAGGAGATTGTGTATTATACTATATATTTTATTTGATACAAAGTAACAGATAGTCCTTGGCTCCTGAAACTAGTTTTCAATGTCTGAGACATTGGGATAAATATTATTCTATGGGATTTAGATATGGGTGAAGAAGTAATTCACATTGCTTTCAAAGTTAGCAAATGTAGTAATATTAGATGACATTCAAAGATTTCTGTAGGTAGAGAAGAATAATGAAGGCTATAAAAGAATTTTGTATCTTACTAATATCTATATATCTATATATATAGATATATAAATTTGGGCTATAATCTTGTTATTTTGAGAATCAAATAAAAAGCCACAGTCTTAAGCCTACAGACTTAGAATTTTGAACCTGTGTTTTAGACAGTCCAAGTCCATTTTGCTTTCATAGAAACTACTTAGGGCATCTCACCAGACTGATGTCCTCCATTGTCCCCCCTTTGCTATAAAAGGAAGCAACTCTTATCTTCCTGCAGGAATAGAGCTATGGAAGAATCTAAAATTTCTGTTTGTTATGTGTAAAACCTGCATGGGAACTCTCTACATTGACAGTTAATTATGTCTGTAAGTGATGCTTATTGTTCAGTAAACACATCCACAGGATCATCATTTGAGTTTAGAATAAGCCTCTTGACAGTAGCTGCCGCATTGGCATCTACCAGCCTTGTCTAAGAGGCTAATACTTTCCTGTACACTTAGTACCAAAAACCAATCCCGCCTCCTTTAACGTTCATCTCTGTTTTCTTCTCACTCACCCCCATCTTCTGCTTTAAAATTGTCAATACTTCAAGCATTAAAAAAGGTTCAGGGGTGGTGTAATCGTGTAGAGGTTTCATAATTTCTTTTCTTAAAAATTATTTAATTATATGTGTGTCAGTACACATATGTGTGGGTAGCAGAAGCCAGAAGAAGCATCAAATCTGGAGTTATTAAGTTGGACAGGACGTTGAGAGATGCCCACTTCCCATGTGAGTAAACTAGAGTCCTTTCTAAGAGCAGAAACATCTCCAGCCGTTTCTTCTGCCCTGATTTTCTTCATTAACAAATCACTAGATTATGGTATCTCCTTCATGGAGTTATTATGGGGTGAAGTGAGATGAAATAAGGCTTTTAAAAATGCAAAACACATGAATAAGAATTTGGCCTTCATATGGGGGTGACTCCAGCTGAGAACCCTAGTAGCGGGACAAGGGAGGTCATGGAGACTGAAAAGGCCACCCTCTAACTAGACAGGACTAGGAAGTGGAGGGAGGGGAACAACAACCCTCCACACACCAAAACTTCGACCCAAAATTTGCCCTGCCTACAAGATGTGTAGGGAGAAAGAGCAGACAGAGCAGAGATTGAGGAAATGCCCAACAGATGCCCGGCCCAACCTGAGATCCACCCAGGGGAGAAAGCCAACCCCTGACACTATAAGAACACTGCTATGCTTGCAAATGAGAATCTAGCATGGCTGTCCCCTGAGTGAGGCTTCACTCAGCGACAGATAGAAACAGAAGCTGAGACTCACAGCGAAACATAGGGCAGGGCACAGGGAGCCTTGTGGAAGAGTGGGGGGAAATATCGAAGGACCTGGAGGTGACAGGAGCTCCATAGGAAGACCAACAGTGCCAACTAACCAGGGCCCAGAGAGGCTTGTGGAGACTGACGCACCAACCAAGAACCATGCGTGGACTGGACGTAGGCCCGTGCACATAAGTACCTGACGGGCAGCTTGGATTTCATGTGGGTCCCTTAGAAAGGGGGGCGGGCTGTCTCTGACATGGTCTCTGGCACATGCTTTTCAGTCACTTCCCCCTGGTGTGGCTACCTTGCCAGACCACTGAAAGAGGAAGTGCTCAGCCCTGATGAGACTGAATGTGCTGGAGTGGATTAATATGGGGGACTCCCCTTTTCTGAGGGGAAGGGGAGAGGGTTAGGGGAAGAGGGAGGGAGGGAGGAACTGGGAGGAGAAGAAGCTGGAGAGGACTCCGATTGAGATGTAAAGTGAATAACTAAATAATTTTTTTAAAAAATTGGCCTCACCTTTTTCACTTCCATTTTCTTTTTATTTTCTCTTTAATTATATCTTATTTTTTATGATTTAAAACAATTTTAAATTTAAATATAGTTTAATCATATTCTTTCCTTCTAAATTCTTTTAGATCCTTTCCCTCTCCCTCCCTATCCAACTTTAGGTTTTTTCTCAAAAAAACCAAAACCCAATACAACAACCCCCCCCCCCCCAAGCCAAGAAAATGAATCCACCCTCCCAAAGAGAACAACATCAAATAAAAACACACCAAATATAAGCACACTAAAAAACTGTAGAGTTCATTTTATCTTGGTCAACTACTGAACATGAATGAAGCTTGTCCTAGGGAAGTTGATCTACCCAGTGTCACTCTATTGGAGAAAATAATTCTCTCTCTCAACAGGTAAAAGTGGCAGTTCAGTTGTTAACCTTTACCCTCATTGCTAGATTTTCATTTACTCATTCACTCACTCACTCACTCATTCATTTTAAGAAATATGTAACAGAATAAAATATAATTAGATGAAACAATTATCACATTGAAATTGAACAAGATAAACCAACCAAAGGAAAGGAGCCCAAGACAAGAAACTTGCACTTGCTTCGGAAATCACATAAAACATTAAACTGGAAGCCATAATTTCTATGCAAAGGACCTGATGCAGAACTGTGCAAGCCCTGTGCATGCTCTTTCAGTATCTGAATTCGTGTGAGCTTTGCTCATGTTGATTTAGAGGGCATGGTTTTCTCGGTGTCCTCAATTACTTCTAGCCCTTACACTTTTTCCACCTCTTCTTCCCTGGGACTCTCTGAGCTCTGGGGGTGAGGGGAAAGAGGGGGAGGATTTTTGACATCCTATTTAGGACTGTGTTTCAAAATCTCTCTGCATAATGTCTGGATGTGGGTCTCTATATTTGTTTTCAACTGCTGCAGAAGGAGGCTTCTCTGATGATAGCTGAACAAGGCACTGATCTATGAGTACAGCAGAATATTGTAAGAGCCATTTTACCCCACTGCATTTCTGTTTTCTTTACACCGGTACTATCTGGCTTTACCTTTGGTCCCTGGGCTAACTAGTCTCAGATCTTTGGTCATCCAAGCAGTGTCAGGTTTGGGTTCTAGCTCATGGAGTGAACCTTAAGTGAAATGGTTGGTTACTCCCATAAGCTTTGTGCCACCATTACTCGTCTATCTTACAGGCGGTATACCACTGTAGATAAAGGCTGGTTGGGTATTTAGGTTTCTCCTTTGAGAGTGCTATCGAAATGGATCACCAAATAATGGGGGAGACGGAGTCACAGCTGGCAGATATACTAGTTTACGTAAACTTCCAGTACTGAGATTGGTTTACATCTAATTAAGTTGTTGCCAAAGAGGCCTCATGGGGATCCCCAAACAACCCAGGCCGTTGCCAAGACTATATATAATTTTCCACAAACTCACAGCCCCATTGCTGATGCAACATCTACACAACTCCTTGAAGATGGAGATGTTGAGCAGATGCCTCCATAGAGCCTTCACCCTAAGGTCCAGCATCTTTGGTACAGGAAGGATATTGTTCATTTTAAAGACATGATTATCATAGAAAGAATAAGAACACCAAAATATGTAGAAAGAAATCTTGAGAATGTTTGTTCCTGGCCTCTTCCTTTTTATTTAGTCATTTTTATAAAATCATGTAATTTACCCCAAAAGTCTACTTGAGAGCTAATTTCCTCTAACAACTACGTTTAATAATTTCTCTTTTTTCCCAGAATACACTTTTGTTTTTTAAAGAAACATACTCCAAACATGTTGACTTTCTTTCTTCAGACATGATGATTTAGCTTCAGTCTATTCCATGCCTCTTTCTTCCTCCCATCATTAACCAAACATACAGAGACAAAGCTCACTCTTCCCTTCCATTAATTCCATCAATATATTCTTATTTTTGTTAAATAGGTAATGTATTTTCCTTTTTGCGATTTATAGAGTATTGCTCCCAATGTTTTCTTAACTATTCACTTTTTTTTTAAACACTTCAGATTATAACTAAGGAAACATTTAAACTCTGTAGTTTTGCTTGGCCTGTTTTAACTAAAAAAAAAAATCACTGAAACGGGGGGGGGGGGCTGGTGAGATGGTTCAGTTAGTAAGGTGTCTAGCATGCAACTGGAAAGACCTGAGTTTGGCGCTCCACCTTCTCCCTCACCCCCCAAAAGCTAGATATAACAGCATGTGCCTGTAATCCCAGCACTGGCATGGTGCAGACTAGTGGATCTCTGGGCTTTACTGGCCAGCCATGCTAACTATGGCAAACTCCAGGTTTAATGAGAGACCACATCTCAAAAAATAAGGTTAAGAGCAACTGAGGAGAGCACCCAGCATCAACCTGCTTTTCACATACACAAGCACACATATTCAGCTGCATGCACACATACAGATGTACACACGACACTAACTTTGAAGATCACACAGCTGAGCAGCCTGTCTCTAGCTTAACCTTTGGGTAATATTTCTATTCAATTTTGTAGGTAGTCCGGTTAATCATTTATGAAATAAGTCTGAGACATCAATAAGAGATTGACTTCCTCCATAGTGACCCAATTCTTCTCTTTTTCCAAAACTGGACACCAAAATGATAATAGGGTATGTTTAGTATTTAGAGGGACATTATGCTTGACAGATAGCTAGCTATTAGGTTCCACAGGTCTTGCTCTAGACCATCGACCCTCATAGCAGTGCCTAGAACTTTTCAGTCATCAGTTCTTCCCTACCCTAAGCATGCCTTCTGACCCTTTATATAGGGAAAAAAAGAGCTTGAAATCTCAACTTGCTATATACCCAAGGAAGATCTCAAACCTGATCCTCCTAGTCCCCAAATCATTCTTCCCCCTCCCATCCCCAAAACTTGTTCTCAAGTCTCAATCAATTTTTTGTTGCTTAGTTTCTTTCTTTCTTTCTTTCTTTCTTTCTTTCTTTCTTTCTTTCTTTCTTTCTTTCTTTCTTTCTTTCTTTTATTTATTTTTTTTGAGGTAAGATTTCACAATGTAGCTTTGGCTGTTTTGGCACTCATTATAGTGACCAGGCTGGCCTACAGTGCTTTTTTGTCTTTTTGAGTGGCAAGGTGTTAAATCCAGCCAGTGACTGCATAGTAAATCAGATTCTGTTTTTTAAACATACAAATGTAATATATATGTAATATATTAATAAATGTATTGATGTATTCATTTATTTATTATAAACAAATGTATTTATTCATTCTTAGCATTAGTTTCTTTTGTAATTAAAATATTTTTTTCACTCAGGATGCTTGATGGTTCTTCCTTAGCTAATGAATTTTAAATCATTTATATTTTGATTGATACATTATAATTGGATATATTTATGGGAGATAATTTGACATTTTTATTTTTTGAAATAAGTTTCACTGTGTAACACTGGCTGTCCTGGAACTTGCTCTATAGTCAGGCTTGTCTTGAACTCACAGAAATCAGCCTGCCTCTACGTATGCCTCTCAGGTGCTAGAATCAAAGGTGTGTGCCACTGCCACTTGGCCAATAATTTGATATCTTGATATATTTGTCCCATGTGGAATTGTTTAAACCCAGCAAACAAACAAACAAAATCTATTGTCTGGCTGACCCATATAATATTTATGGAAGGACTTGTGAAGTTTTCTTTCCTATTGTGAAATGTATTACCCATCCCCATTGGCTGTAGTCACTTTGCTGGGCAGTTGAGCTTAAGACATTTTTCTTGTCCATCTGAAATCCTTTGATCAACTTTCTATCTCCCTGAACCCTGTTCCAGTGTCTGGAAACCACCAATGACTCTCAACTTTACGAGTTCACCGCTGTGACGTTACACATATGCCTGTGGTCAGGCAGCGCCTTTCTTTCCCAGTATTGTAAATAAAACTGAGCCTTTTTATTAGACAAATTATGCTTAGAATTTGAAGTGTTCCTCATGACATATTATTAGAAATTGCATGTTGTGTGTGGCCATGGTTGTACCTCATGTGTGCATGTGTGTTTGTGGAGGGCAGAGGGTGCTTCAAGTATCATTTCTTTCTTCTTTCATTTAAGAGTCTTCCATCTTGTTTTCAGGACAGGGTCTCTCGCTTGGACCTTGTCTTTGCCTTTTAATCTAGGCTGTCTGTCCAGTGGGTAAAGGGATCTGCCTGTCTCTCCTCTCCATGGATTGCAGGGGCACAGCACTCCAGTTTTCTTCTTATGTAGGTGCTGGGGATAAAGCTCAGGTCTTTTACATTCCGTGGCAGTTATTTTACCATCTGTGTCATCTTCTTACCCTCTCTGAATTGATCAAAGATTAGGGAGCTTTATCATGATAAAACGCTTACACATATTTGTTCCAAAAATGTGCGTAGATTTGTTACACCTGAGCAGTGAGATGTTTGCTATCAATGAAAATGATTTACCTATTTGATAAGAAACAAATCATAGCTCAGTTAATATGGGTTTAGTGGTTTGTCTCAGTGTTAGAGTGTGTGGCTAGCGTAAGTGCATGCTATTATGAGAGGTGAACAAAGGACCAAAGTTTGCAAGCATGGCAGAGGGGTTCCAAAGAGACATCACTGGGTTTCCCCTACTAAGACATTTTTGAGCATGAAAGAGAAAACTATTTATGGATAATCAGACTGGCCACGTTTGGGCTGTAATTCCATCAATGTGTTACCTTACGAGCTATTATGCCCACTCTGCTTGGCACTTTTGGTACAAGCCCTTTTACTGAATCGACAGAAGCTGCAACAATGTCAGTGAAAGCAGGATTATCAGTAGCAGTGTCGCTCGTAATTGCCTTCCAAAAATCTTAGTATCTCATGATAGAGTGATAGTCATTGTTTCCTTATTGATTTTGTGCAACCTACCGCAGAAAAAGTGTAAGTGACTCTGAGGAATAGAACTGTGCAGCAAGTGAAGCCTTAGAAGACACCCCTAGGGTCTTTGCTTTACACAGTAGGTTACTCCCAAAGGCCCAGGGAAGTTGTGTGGCTGGTCCCAGGCCACGCAGCCAAGCTCACCCCTGTGATCCAGTTAGACATCTCATGAGTTCATAACTTAAATAACAGGGTCTAAGCTATACTCATAAAATTCTTAAAATGGAAAAAGCCCATTTTTATAAACTTTTTAATTTAAGAAGAACATCAACAAGGAATCATCACAAAATCAACAAACACATAATTCTGAAATAGGACGTTGTCATGAACCCAGAAACCCCAGCCCTCTCTCATTAAGAACTGGTAGTCCCCTTTGGGACTAAGCACTACCTCAACATTTAGTGTAGTTGTTATGCTGCTTTTGAAGCAGCAGTGCAATAGTTAGACTGCTTATGAAACACATAACTCAGTTTGTGCTGCTCTTCTCCCCCCCCCCACCTTTCCTGTGTAGAAGCTGTTTATATGCTCAAGTTGGTCTATAACATTCCTTTGAATGCATGGACTAGGTATGTCCCACACTTTGTCAGTTCTGCTGCTGATTGATGCCTCAGTTTCTTGTTTGAGTTCCCCCTCAGTGCAATGCTGTTGTGAACGTATCTGTTGGGTGAAAGCGACATGTTTCTGGCGTAACACATAGGTGGATACTATGTTGGTGTGAATTGCTGAGGTGTATGGAATGGAAGTTTAGAATGTTCAGATTTGGAATGTTCAAATCTCATAAACACTGCCAAATGGGTTTCCAAAATGTTAATAATTTAAGCTTCTACTATGTCACAGAATTTCCACCATATCAAGCCTCATCAAATCTTAGGAGCAAATGATAGGGTCTCATTTTTAAGTTGTGTTTCTCATGACTAGTAATAAAATTGGTTATTTTTATGCTTATTGGAAAATGAAATGTCCTATTGTGAAATACCAACTCAGCTTTCTTACATATTTCTTAGTTGTGTTATATTTTAAAGTTGAAATTTAGGAATAATTTGTATTTTGGCTATCTGTCTTTGTCAGTTACTTGTGTTACAATTCTTGTCACTCTTAGTGGGGTGGGTTTGTGCAGATGCACTTAACTTATTTGTAAAGTATGGTTTTTCAGTGTTTTTCTAATTACTAAAAACTACTTTTGTGCCTCAGTATTATCTGCATATCATTTATATTTTGATTGGAACTAAATTTGCAATGCATTTTGTTCAAAGTTTTGAGGCAGACATTGTACCAATGGTTTTATATTCACAGTTCTCATTATATTCTTTTTATTCTTCTTTCTGTTCTTTGACCAAGAAGAGGATCTGTTGACTTGGTGCAGTATAAGAATTTTGATAGTGTTCAGGAACCTGAGCCCACCATGATGATTCTGCTACTTGAGTTATGTCTATTGCTGCTGTCAGTACTCCAGGGGTCTTTTGAGAACTACTACTACCAGTGTTGGGTATGGTGGCACACATCTATAATCTTGTCACCTTAGGGTGGCTAAGACAAGGGTATCAAGAGTTCAAGGACAGTATACTCTAGATATTGAGATCCTGTCTCAAAAATTAACATATGAATGAAGAAACATCCTTCCCCCACAAAAAAAAAAAAAAGAATTGCTTTCTATTGTAGGCTTTGTTCTACTATTATTGTAAGAATGCCAAACTTGGTAGCATTTTAATGTCTATTTTGTTGAACAGACATTTTTCTATAAATAAAATTTAAAACATTTTTAAGTGAACAAGCTGTAATTAATATAAAAAAAAACCAAAAAAACCATTTTTTTATGTTCCTGTTTTTTTTTTTTTTGTGGCTAAATCATTTGAGGAGAAATAAATCTCTGAATATTTGTATCTTCTGGGATTTCTTTGCTGGTTAATCTTAAAAATTCCTCATCCTTAAAAGTCTTGTAGTCATTCACTGAGCAAAGTTTTTTATTAGAGCTCTTAGGCTATAATGATTCAGGATACCTATATCTCTACCCTTATTGATAATAGATTACACGCCAGCTAACGCTTTGGTGGAGAAACAAATATGAGAAAGCAATGTAATTTTATTTATTCTTAGTAGTTAAATTCAGTCTAATGTCAAATACAAACTGCAGCAAAGCCAACGGATCATTCCTTCCCATCCGGAGATATGGTGGGTTTTTGTTGTTGTTTGTTTGTTTTGTGGCAGATCCCTTTTCTATTCATTCTTGAGGTAAAGAGTCCATACTTTTTGTTGTTGTTATTTGTATGAATTGGAAGAAAAGTACTTAATGGGAATATTCAAGCTGACCTAGATCTTCATTAACTCTTTAGTGATAACTATAAATTTCACAGATTCTCTCATTTGTTTTTTACCTCACAGTAAAGAATCTAACGTCATGAATATCTGTCACCAATAATCAATATAGGCTACCCCAACTAAAATATACATGGAGTTGAGTTACATGTAGGTCAGTGAAAGGGTTAGAATATCATTTGCTAGATAAGATAAATGATTACACTTTTCTCATTCTATCTTAAACTCATCTGAAACTCTTCAGGTAGAAATAAAACTATTTGAATGCTGATCTCCATATGAAATATAGAATCCACAGAATATACAGGTTTTGATGAAGTAACATTCAATAATCAGGTTGCTATGAATCTTACATTAAAATTCAGTTACATAGTAAAAAATAGAGTAGTTATAGCTAGAAAAAAATATTTTCCGAGGCAGCAGATACCCTTGGTGGAAATGAACAATTTCTACATAGAAAATCCAGGAAGTATGCAAACTACACACCAGGATACTCAGTACATTGAATTTAATCAGAGAGTACACACAAGATATGACATAAAACAGCAGTTTACTAGAATAATTGTCATCCGGAACACATGAAAATAATTTAGAAAATGGGCTAAGGCCATACTCTCTGGCAGTAGACTTCTTGGAAATATAGGTATAGAATCAGACAGATTTATGTGCCATCTGGCTACCTTCCCTTGTCACCAAGCCAACTTGAGTGAATAGTGTGCTATCTCTTCAAGCAGTAGACATGCCACCGATCAGTAAACTAAATCTCTAGAAATAATGTTTTATAATAAACTAACTATTGATATTTGGTGCTTCAGACTCAGAAGCACACCCCTTCCACTAGGTGGAAACATCACACAAGTACTTTGTAGGACAGCCCTATGATAGTCTAAAATAAAAATGCTTGGCTTGTCACGAGTTATTATTATTATTTTTACTCAGTGACAGATGTGCATTTACACATCTGACATTGAATCTTTGAGATGAATCCTGGTAGAAATTTTAGGGAAATCCACGTGCTCAGCTCTATTTATGAAAGCAAAACCATGTTAGACTTATTTTTTTTAGTTGATTGTACTGACTGGCCCAAGCATGGACTTTCTTCTTTTCATTTATATGGTTACAAAAACTGTACATTACAAACAGTATAGAAACAAGCAGAAAAGAATGTGCCATACATCCTGGATAATTCTCTATATGCAATAGAATTTACAGATATAAAAGAAAATACAGCCTACTCTTTTATAGCGCACAGTTATGTTTTTAGATACAATGTATCACTAGCAAGTGGTTGTGGCCACCAACTCTAGTTGTCCCCAGCAGAGAGAATAAGAGCAAGATCTGTTCGGTACAGCTTCCCTCCATCCGACAAGGCCATTATGTTCTTCTTGTATGTAGTGATATTGTTAATATCCAAATCCTGTATAGGACATAGACAGCATTGTAATCCAATAAATGTGGACATTAACTAATCACTGGCCAGTGACAAAATTTGAGAAACTCCTTGTTACATCAATACCTTAAGAAAAGATCTTTTGTAAGTGTGAATAATTATAAGGTTATTTCTAAACCAAATCTGCTTGTCATAGTTTACTGATTGTGCTAGACTCAATTTGAGTTAAGAAATAGAATCAGCTCCTGTCCTCTGCAAATTCTTTGAGTAGATTCCCACAACAGGTACATGGTTGTTTCTGGGCAATTCCCTAAAGTCTGTTTAGGAAATAACGAGCATAAAAATGGAGTTACCTGTTTGTTCTTCTCGCACAAATCTTTCAGTAAAGCATCCAGCTCATTTTCGTCTATGTACCCGTTGCCATCCTGAAAAGGAGACGTGAAACAGTACGCACTGGAATTAACTGCAGTCCTCAGAAAACCCCTCTCGGCGGGTATGCCAACACGCTGTTCTTAGGACAGAGCCCTTAGCACATTTCTATAGTTGCAAAGCAGGTGAGTGAGCACTTACATTTGTGAAACAGACTGAGCCCTTCCTAAGCACTTTCACATTTAACACTTCATTTTATGTTGGAAGTGTCTTCAGGTGCAATAAGTGAATAAATAACATAATTCTGTGACAAAGGAGAGCACAGTGGCTTGGAAGCCATGGCTGCTTAATGTCACTCCAGCAGGCAGCCATTAATTCTGAGTCTAGCTAGGTCCAGCAATACAGAAATTAGAAGCCAAAGTCATGAACGAACAGACTCACACCCAACTTTCCTCACACACGAAGTTCCCTCTTTTTCTTTTTTTCTTTTTTTAAATGTGGGAAACCCCTGTGGAATGTTTCCCTAGCATAATGATATTCCTCTGCCAGGGAATATCATGATTGTCTCCCATTTACAAACAGGTTTGTGGCTCAGAGGATTTAGGTTCTTC
Organism: Psammomys obesus; assembly: GCF_907164565.1. Taxonomy (NCBI): domain Eukaryota; kingdom Metazoa; phylum Chordata; class Mammalia; order Rodentia; family Muridae; genus Psammomys; species Psammomys obesus. The sequence goes on along the minus strand of NW_026587216.1, from coordinate 44,927,166 downwards.
ATTCAGATTCTCACAGTGTAATGCTGTAGGCTAGCATCTGAACAAGTTTGTGCAATGACCTGGTTCTTCGTTCTGTGGAATGAAAGACTTGCTGGTGTAATTTCAGGTGCCCGTGCTTTTTAAAAAATGTGAACCTTTAGTTTGAGGCTCCTATTTTTTTTTTTATGAATACTATTTTCTTTTGGTTCAAGGGTGAAATTGTACACATGTTGGCATTAGTAAGTAAATTTAGCAAAGTCATAAGATATAAAAGTGTACATCTCCATTGGATGTGGCGGCACACGCCTTAAATCCTAGCTCTTGGGAGACAGAAACAAGGGGATGTCTGTTCTAGCCCAGCCTGGTCTACAAAGAGAGTCCAGGACAGCCAAGGTTATGGAGAGAAACCTTGTTTTGGAAAACCAAAAACAAAATATAATGTACGTCTAAAAACCAGCTCTGTTTCTAAACATTAACCTTAAACTACATGAAAAGAAATTAAAATCCCTTTTGCAATAGCGCTAAAAATAGAATAACCTGCTTAAGAGTAAACTTAGTAGTGGAAGTAAAACACATGTACGCTGACAGCTATACAGCTCTGATGAAAGAAATAGAAGACAGTGGAGAAGCTCCTGGAAGACTTAATACTGTCAAAGTGTTCATATCATTTAACTTTAAAGACCCATGGAATCCCTTTCCAAACTACAATGGTATTTTAAGAAGAAATATAAAAGATACAACTAAAGGCCATACGTAACCGAAAAAGACCCAAAGCTGAACTAGTTTAGAGGGAAGACAAAGAATGAAAATGGAAGTGTGAGGCTGGTACGGTTCAGTGGCTAACAGAGGCTGCAGCATGCTTCTCTCACAAACAAACACATGTGAGAAAAAGCACCAGCAGTTTCTGATTTCAAAATATAGTAGCCAGTTATAGTAACTAAAACATTTATTATTTAGAGATTGATACATAGAAGAATAGAATAGAATAGAACAGAATAGAACAAAATAGAGAGCTCAGGAATTTGTCTACATATATAGAATCAACTGTCTTTCACTAGGAGGTTGAGTATAGGGACAAGGATTTGTCTTCAACAAAAAGTATGGGGAAAACAGTGTATCCACATGCAAAGGGAGAAAAAACTTGGACCCCTGTTTTTCATCTGGGCAAAAATTAACTCAATGCAAGTATTTAAATCGTGAAGATATAAAACTCCTAGACCCAAGCATGGTGACACACATCTTTACTCTTAGCTCTTAGGAGGCATAAGCAATGGGGCTCTGTGAGTTCAAGGCAAGCTTGCTTTACATAGCAAGTTCCAGGCCAGCCAGCATGGGACCCTGTGTCAAAAACAAAACCCAAACCAGACAATATAAATGTATAAAATCAATAAAAATTTCATCACATCAGTCTTAGCAGTGAACTTGTGGGTTTTGATCTCAGAGCACAGAAAACAGGAAGACAGTGGACTTCAGCATAGAAGCTGCAAAGAATCATCCAGAGTGAAAGGAAGCCTACAGATGGGAGAAGATACTTGCACTAATTCCTTACCTAAAGGGAATGTAATATTAAAATAAACAAGGAATATCTACCATTCACTAGTGTAAAATTAACATGATTTAAAAAAGGCCAAAAATGTAAATAGGTACTTCTTTAAGGAAGGTATAAATGGCTAATCAGTTTATGAAAAGATGATCAACATTACTGATCACCACAGAAATGCAAATGAAAACAAACGAGGTATCATTTCACAGTTGTAAGAATGGCTAAAACCATACAAGCAAAGGAAAGAAGTATTGTGAGGTTATGAAGAAATTGGAAACACTTGTACACTGTTAATGGAAAACCAAAATGCTATGGCAAGATAGTATGATGATACACCAAAGCACAGTGTACATACATTTCACTTTACTTATGAGCTAACACATAATGAAAAACATCACAATTCTGGTTTTTTATTGAAAAGAATAGGATCGCGAAAATTCTATATTCTATATTCTTTGCAGCATTTTTACAATAGGTAAGATGTGGAAACAAACTAATGTCTGTTGATGAATAAATAGATAAAGAACATGTATAAGAAGATCATAAATTCATGTATAATACAATATTATTCAGTATTTTAAATGGACACTCTGTATCTTATTATGATGTAGCTGAAGCTCAGAGCATGCAGGGAGAAACAAGCCTGTCAGAGGAGGGCAGTTACTGACCCGCTTCTACAATAGTGAAACACATGGAAACAGAAGAATAGTGGATGTCAGGAAAGGGGAAATGGAAATGCAAAGTCACCAGTTGGTGGAAAGTCTCAACTGTGTAAGGTAAGTCAGTTCTAAAGAGGTGCTCTACGGCCTGACTTCTATAGTTAGGAAATATTATATTTTACACACTTAAAAGCACAAGAGGATATTCATATTAATTTTTTTGAAAGTTTTGTTTAAAAGAAAAAAAAAAAGGAAAGAAACTACTTTTACCTGATCATATAACTCAAAGGCCTTATTGAACTCTTTCCCACACATTTTGATTCCCTAGGAGATAGAAGAGAGGTTCAGTTAAAAAGTGATATGTATTTCAGCTTGTTTCTCTTGACAAATCTCCCACCTTTTGACTTTTTATTGGCAATATTATTTACCATAAAGTAAAGCCAACTACCTGGAATTTAAGAAGGAAGTTTTCCTGCACTGGTAGTAACCTTTTGAGAGAAACACATGATGTTAATGGGTTGGAATTTTAGCTGATGTCCAGTTTATTCTAATAACACCTAAACAAGTCAGAGACATACCTGGCCATCTCTGTCAGCTCCAGCTTTCCATCGTTGTTTGAATCAAATAGCTTCAGCTGAAAGACATTGTCAGTGTTTGGACCATTGGGTTATGAATTATTGAATGAAGGAGACAAACGTTCAAAAATCAAACATCTTAGTTGCCTGCAGCACAAGTGCTACAGTACAGAATGATATTCCAAGCTTGTCTTTCAAAATGGGTTTTAAAGCACAAAATTCAACAAAATGTTACTTTGAATAATTTCAAATTATTTAATTTTCATCGTATACTAGAAACTTAACAATACTTCCTAACTTGCAATTGTACTTACACATCACATACTGAGACACACTCAGACATAAATTCATATACTTATTTATAAAGCATTCATTTTTAAGCATTCACATTTTTAAAAATAGTAAATATTGTCATAATGAGGGTAATGCTAATACTAAATGCCAAATGTAGCTTTAAAAATATTTTTCAGAAAAAGGCCATGGTAAATATAGTGCAGATAGGTTTACTTAATTCTTTCCAAAGAAAAAAGAAAGGTTTGAGGTGGTCTAAGAATTCTTTTTCAGAAGTATATAATTTTTTCAGTGTTTTGTACTGACACGGCATTTGATAGTACACTGACCATAAATTCTAATATTGTTGTACTGTCTACCAAGATACTGGACAATTAGATCACAGAGTTTAGTGCCCACAGGGAAATGTTTCTTCACCTATATATTTAAATTTAATTAGTCCTTGATTAATTGCTTCCTGGATTGGAACTGGTTTATGACATTTAATCAGATCTACTGGGCCAGTCCAATGGGGGGAAGCTCCCATCTGAGTAATTTTGAAAGGCTGCTTCAAATTCCTACCTGGCAAGGCAACTTTACTTTAAATAGAATCCCCTAAGACTGAGACAAACTAGAAAATTGGTAAATGTAGGTTATTCTCCACTTCTGAAAGAAAGAAGCAAAGAGAGCTTAGGTGCTGCCTTCATGATGCAGCAAGAATGAATGTCTTTCACCTGTTGCTGCTGCCGGAGAAGATGGAACTGGACTGAGGAGTTAAGTAACTGAAAGTAAACCTCAGCAGTACTCTACAGATCAGAAACCTCTAGAAGATTCTTCCTCAGGGTACCTCAAAATCTAACATAGCAGAGAAGTAACGCTTTATGGCTTATTTACTTAACCCCTGGGGTAAGGACTCCTAACAACTTTACAGTATGTAGAGAAAAATAAAAACATATATATTATTTGGAAATATAAACATATATATTGTTTAGAAATGTTGATTCTAAGGTAAGTTAAGATGAATAAACTACCTACTTGAGACAAGTAGATTGATGAATGTTTATTTTGTCTAGAATTCCATTAATTTATTTCCATTAGGCATCTCTGTTTAAAGAAGTTTTGTGGCTATGTTGTTCATATTTGATAAAAAATCGTGCTTATATGATTACCAAAACATCAGTTTTAAGGGATGTTTGAATCATCTCATTCATAGCACTGATACGATAGTCAAAATAATAATAAAAAAAATCAACGGAAAAGAAACTCATTTTCAGTAATTAATGAATAAAGTATCCAGCAATCCTCCTTACTCTCTAGAAAAGTCTATGATTTTTCTAAACTATGATAGAAATAAGTTGAGAATTTCTGTGAGCAAGGGTGATGTGACTTAAACTCTGTATAAATATAACGTGTATAGGCTATATAAATTAGTTATACTATTACTGTGGCTTTTAAATAAAAGTCATCTTCGGAGAGGGAAATGTGATGTCGGTGATTTATCTGTGGTTATGTGACACGCAAGCCATGATTTATTTGTTCAGTCCTAGGTAGCCTTGAGACTTAGCGGAAACACTGGCAACACGTTTAGTGCTCTCTTGGCTAAACCTTTTCTCGCTTAGTCTTACCATGAGGTCCGTGTACTCAGCTAGCTTTGTATCATCCACAGTCTTATTTGCTTTCTCTAGGAGGTCCTTCAGAAAGTTCTGTTGAGAAAAAGAACACTCAGAAAAATCTCATCTCATTGATAACAGGTAGTTTCCAACAGAGTATGCCTGCACAAATGCAAAGGAAACCTCTACGGTAAAACCAAGTGAGGAGGGACTGTGGAAGCCAGGTGGTCCTTGTGCCATCTCGGAATGAAACTACCTGCAACAGGCATAGTACCTGGCTCTTAATCAAGACCCAGTTTGTCCCAGTCAGAGTTGTGTTGTGCTCTTACAGTGGCAAATGAAGGAGGATGTGGACTGTGAAATGTAAGAGGATTTGAATTGAAACTTAAACCATCAGCCCAATGGATGCTTCTCTTCACCTGTATTTATATGACCTTCATGTTAGACCCATAAGGGTCTGTACCTCTCTAACCTGTGTGGAAAAATGTTCAGCAAGCTGGATGGAAATATACCTCCATGCATTTTAAATATGCATTTTCTGCCACACCCCTGCACACATTTTCCTGTTAGTTTGCAGATAATGAGAAGCCTTTTCTCCAGATGGCCTGGTGGTTAGCTTTTAGGCATCACAGGATCCATAGAGTCTTTGTTCAAATGCTTCCGCTGACTGTACAGACTACAACAGTTGGTAACAGCAAATCCTTGAGGGACATATGAATCATATTAAAACAGAGATTAATGTGGGAAGGGTGAAAACGATGATTATTAACTCAACAGTTGGACTTGGGAGCAAGTTTAATTTTTGTTTCACAGAGATAAAATGAAATAAAAGCTTTACAAAGGCTTGCCATATAAACGTCAGTGTGAATTCTGAGGGATGTAATTGCCTTTCATTTTCTCCACTGATGTTCATCTGCAACTCTTTCATTTCCTTAGAAAGTGAATTAAAGCAGCTGGGCAGACCTGTGCCCAGAGAGTCCTGGAGGGCCATTTCTTTGGATTTGACAGCACTCCATCTCCCTCGTTAAGGAGAACAAGCTCTGCTGGTCTGACTCCACTTTTTTCAAGGAAGGGCCGTTTCTTGGTCTGACACATTTATTTTCGCCTTGAACATTCTGCTTCAGGTCCAAAGTGAAGCATAGAAAATTCAAAGTTATCTGGTGGGGATGAGTTTTATTTTTGAGCCTTCTGAGGTTTTTTTTTTTTTTTTTTTCTGTCAGAGATTAATTGGGTTAAAAAGCCTCATCAGACACTGAAATGGTGGTCACAAAAATAGCCTTGAAGAAACCTTGGGACACTAGGATTCAAAGTCATATCTGAGAAGTGATTTTTTACTCTATTATAGATCTTAAAATTAGCTTTCTTTCCTTAAAATTAGCTTTTTTGAAGGATCCATTAAGAAAGAATGCCAACGTATCCTTAAAATTCTCCAGGGAGAAGGACTTCTCTTTAGAGTTTCTTTTCTGAGAATAAAATTTAGAACAAAGAAACAGACTTTGAGAATATTTTGAGGTCAGTATTGAAGCGAACTAGGTACTGTGATTAAGGTTTTTTTTTTATATATAAATAATTCTTTTAGTCTAAAAGAATAAAACTACAATAGTTTCCCCGTCACCTTGTGGAATTTAGTTGCAGAGCAGTGTGTTTCTAAAAGAGATTTTCAGGAACTTTATAGTGGCACTTTTTGTTTGTTTATGACAGGGTTTCCCTGTGTAGCCCTGGTGTCCTGGACTCGTTTGGACCAGGCTGGCCTCACCCCCACAGAGATCTGCAGGGATGCTGGGATTATAGGCATGTGCTACCGCGCCCAGCTAAAGTATTGGCATTTTAAAGAGGCTGCGGTTGAGTCTGTTGCAACAGCCTCATGGTGCCAGTCCATTCTCTAAAATTCTATCCTTAAACCATGTTGAAGTATGATTAAGAAAACGATGCACCCATTTCCCTACATAGCAGCAGCAGAAACAGCTCACAGTGAGTGAAACTTGAGGCATACAGTACTGTAGGAAAAAAATCCGTGTTATTGATATCAGCAGACACTCTAGGGCCTAGCCTAGGCAGCTCTGTAAGTCTGAAAAAGTTCCCCAGCCATTCTGAACTTCTGTCTCTCCATATATCGGGAGTCATAGCAAATTGCCTTGCAAATTTACTGAAGAATAAAAGCTGGGATGCATTTCAAATGCAGTACTGTGTCTGTGACATAAAGGCACATATTCAGATACTCAGTAAATATTAAGTTGCTTCCCATCTAAAAATTGAAATATTTTGTGCGTATGTGTATGTTTTGGTGTGAAGGCACACAGGCGCTATGGCAAGTATGTGCAGATAGAGAATAATTCTTCTTGCACCATGTGGGGCCCAGGAAACCAAACTCAAGTTGTCAGACTTGCCAGTGGGTGTCTGCTTTAAGGATGACCTGAAGATTTGTCCCGACATTATAATTGATTCAGATTTCTTTTCCATGCGTCCCTCTCCCACGTGACCTCTCTATCACTTCTGTGAGATTCAAACGGATAGATTGTTTATTTTCAAAATTTTATTTTTTTTCTGCAATTTGAATAATATATGTTGTTCAGAGGCAGCAGGTTGTATGCTGTGTCTTAGGTCTTTGAAATGGAGGAGTCTGGTATTAAGCATTACAGCCCAGAGTTCATTACTGTATGGCCTTCAGTAGGGTTCTTAACTTTTGTAGGCTTTTTGTCACATAAGGGTAATGCTTATCTCATATAATAGATGCAAAGATGAAATAAATATTCATAAGGTACAACACATCTGTCATTTTTTTAGGAGAAGATCTATTTATGCATTCAATTTATAAAAATAAAAGTTCAAATTTCAATGGAGAGTGGTAGCCTACTTAGCTGGCATCGTTAGCTACAACTATCTGTGTATGGATGACTATCATCCATCTATCTTACGTAACAACTCAGGTGCACCACAGAAAATGCTAATTTCTTGGCATGGATGAGCAGAACCTTGAGAAGTGCTTGAAGTCTGTCTTTCGATTTGGTGTTTCGTTAATGATGTGAAGAGTGGGTGCAAATGTGCCACTGCTCAACATAAGTTTCTTTTGTGGGAGGTTTTTAAAAAAGCTGCGAGTCCCTCAGCAGCTCATGATTGCACATGGAAGAAGCTTAGTCTCTGCTGTGATTCACTCACCTTAAGCTCCTCAGTTTCTATGAAGCCACTGTGGTCAGTATCATACTTTCTCCAAGTCTGTAAGAAATAAATAAGTCAATAAACCCTAACAATCTCTGTGCCTTCTAGCACCTTTCTTACAGGGAGGGTGATTTTTTTACCTTCATGAATTCCTCGCAGGACTTCAGTTGCTGGCATCGAAAGAGCAGCAAGAAATTTTCTTCTGTGGGTAAGACATGAGCCAACTGGAAAAGATGGAAAAACAGGATGAGGAGCCTGGAAAGAGGCCCATGCCATCACCTGCTGCTTCAGATCTGCTTCAACATGCTCTGTGTTGACTGAGAAAGTAGGAGCAGATAAATGTCAGCTGACTAGTAGAGCAGGAGAGGACAAACACAGTTCCCTTTCCCTTTTTGGTACTTTGCTTCTGCAAAATACTGAGGCACATTCCAATACCTACACCTCCAAGGACCTGGCTGTCTAGCAGAAAAGGTGGCTGTGGTGGACCACTTTTCGTCTGCTGCGCGAACATGCGGATGTGTGCTGCATAAGCGCTGTGCCTCCGGTCAGGTCTCGGTTTTTTTGGAGTGCATGGGATAGCACATAACATGGCTATAAAGTTATTCTGAAATAAATTGTGAGGTGCATGCGCGTAGATGAAAGGAAGGAAGAAAAATATTTATGTCTCATTTTGGAGAGAAACACAATGGAGATGGACGGATGACAGCCATAAAGCAGTAGAAAGAGGCGAAAGACACATCCCTGTAAGCAGGGGACACTGGACAGTAACAGAACACTCTTAAATTGCAGTCTCTGCTGAGAGGACTTCTGCTGCTTGAATCCAGGGCTCAGGTTAATTTTTGATCTTCACTGTTTGACTTTGTGGCGTTTTCTCTTAGATTTCACTCCATAATTTCAACACCTCCCCCCTTCTCCTTCTTTCTCTCTTTCCCCCTCTCTCTCTTGAGGAATAAAGAGACACAGATCCCATTTTAAGACCAGTATAATCTACTGCTTGTGGAGAAGGAGGGAGCTGGATTGATGGCTCCACTGTTGATGTGACTTCTATTTCTGGCTTTGCTGCTAATGAGCTGTGGTCCCTGGCCACTTCCCCAGCTGCATCGGCCCTCAGCATCTTCAACCACTAGAAAAAAAGAGGTGAAGGAGAAATGAACATCCCACGCTCAATATATGTGCTGTTGTGGAGGCTGACTCTTCACCATTAAAGAATGAATCTTCACATGCACATTTGACTAAGTTTCAGCAGTGGTTGGATTCCCTGAAGTACAGACACAAGCCTTTATCCTTTACACATGCTTTAAATCTGTCTAGATCCAGCTCATAGCCCCTTTTCTCCTGAACAAGTTTTAAGTGACCCCAGGCATGCATACTATAGATATTCAAACAAAACTGTTACTGATAATAAACCGTAACGATTTAGTTTAAAATAATTATTTAGTATAATTTTACCACTTACTGAAGATGAACTTAAATTGTTTTTACACAAAGATTAAATCTTGGCTGGATGTTCGCTACAGCAGGATGCAGAATATCTTCAGTCCTGTAGAATTGAATTATCTGGCAATTCCCTGAAGCATAGTAAAATTGTCATTGCCATGAACAATATTTCGTATAAATATGTAGTATAAAATGGCACAATTATATTTTTGCACCATTACAGAAATTGTTGAAAATTCTGACCTAACCCCAAGCCAGAATTAATTCAACATTTTTTTTTCTGTGAAACTCAATTCAACAACTCTAATGGAACATTTTAAAATCAAACACTGTGATACAATACGAAGGTAAAATAATTTGAGGTATGCTGGGGAATGACAGTGGAAAAATATTAGAACTCTTTGTTTTCTATAATTAAGCTACCATGCTTCTTGAAGAACAGAAAACTTCACGTGAATAGTAAAAAGACTGTAGTTCACAGTACATAACAGTAATCTTAGCTGGGGAGTTCAGGTGGTGCTACTTCCTGGCTTTGCATGGCACGGAGCATGCGCAGTGCCCGGTGACCGTGTGTACTGCACTAAGCATTCGGGGAAGTTGCACAAGGCCAAGGGCTGCCAGGAACATCCTGGGTTCATTACACCTTTAATTCTGAATTAACATTTGATTCTTGTGCGTGCAGAAAACTTTTACTGTTGTCAAGTTGTTTGTGATCCCCTGTGAGTCACTACCCCCAGTTTAAGAGGTTGCGGTTGAAAGTAACATCAAGGGCAGGAGATGTCAGAAACATTCCAGTAAAGCACAGGAAAGATTATCATGCTCTCTTAAAAAAAATCCCAACCTCTTAGGCCCATTAAGGCTTGAGGTTTAGTGTACAGCATCAGTTCACCTTCTGTGCACGCAGCCTCGTCTTCCTTACAGTTGCATATCTGTTCTTAAAATCATTTTGGTTTTAGATCTCTGAAAAATGGCTCGAATTACAATTCTGTTCATAGTCTTTATATATGGGGTCAGAGTAAGGTAAAAATCAATATAAATATATCTTGTTAGAAAATTTAGTACGATCCAGTCAGAAAATATCTTAAGTAGAATCAAAGGCCGTCAGTGTGCATAGATGATAACGCTTCCGGAAGGTAAGAATAGTGTTCTAGGATTTGCCAGTAATTTTAGAAATTAGATCACATTATGGTCCATAATTATACCTGCAGTGTGAAATTATGGATTGTATATCTATAATGTCTAATATTGTATTATTTTTTTCAAGTATCTTAATGCTACCTTCAGGTCTTGTCTCTATAGCTGACTTCTTTACCCATAAAATTCTGCTCCTCCAAAATAATATAATTCAATATAATCAAAGCCCAAATGTTTGAGCTGATGATGCTGAGATACTCATTGAATGATGTGATCTGGTGACTTGCAGACTTGGAAACCCAGTTAAATTTTATGATCGTTAATAAACTTAATTCCTCAGCATGCTTCTTGATGACTGTAGGAGGAGGAGTTGGTTATCCCTTTACTCTTAGAATGCAAATGAAGCTTTTGTTGGTGATTGCTCTGATAAGCTGTGCCTCTTTCCACTCACTAAAATCTAGAACTCTTTTTTTATTTTTATTTTTGTATGAGCTTTTCTTTCCTCTACATCTGTATGTGGGCCACTTGGGGAAAGCTGCTATATGTGATTTTCAGTATTGAAGAAGCCTGAGTTAGGCCCAGAAAGCAGGGCTCCACGGAAGCAAAAGGGAAAGAGGAGGGAGAGGGGCAACTGCAGACAAAGAAAGTTTTCAAGGAGAGGAGAGACAAGGACACTCCTCAAGCCTGATGTAGAATCCTGAAGATGTTCTGGAGAATGCTTCTTTAAAACTTCAGAGGATTTGAGGAGAGGGGAAAGATTTATCCAGGAGAGCAGTGAGGACAAGGAAGTAATAAAATAGAAACCCTAGGTCTTAAAGAATGAAGACATAGGTCGGTGACGAGACAAGTCGCCCAGATGGAACTTGATGGTAAGTTACATGTTAGACGCTTCTTGTGTGATGTGGGAAGTCTGTTCATGTTATGTCACAACTGTGCTTTACATAAGCATCACAGGAAACCGGAAATAGGCAATCTCAACTCTTATTACTATGTAATGTTTAATGCTTTGAGAGGTTCTGTCCCAGGCCATTTCAAAAAGAAACAAGTGTTTCTTGTTTGCGTCATATGCCTATCCAGAGTCAATGGAGCCCAGTATATCAGGTGCCTAGGATACATGCTTGGGATTTTCTTTTGATATATATATATATATATATATATATATATATATATATATATATATACACACACACACACACACAGATATATATATATACACACACACTCACACATATATGTTTTAAATTAGAAATAGTTTCTGCTGACATGCTAGTCAACCTTTAATAATATCATTTTATATATTACTTGAATTGTATAAACTATATGTTGCCTTAAACTAAAACAATAGTAATTTCTCTTAAAACTATACCAACCATTTAAACATAGAAAAAGTAAAAGAATGCACTACGTAGTAATGATTAGGAAAATTTACCCATCTTCATTTTGTAAAGTTTATGTAACTTACATAAAGATCAGAGATTTTTTTTCTTCCTCTTCCTCCTCTTCTTTCTTCTCCTTTTTTATTTCCTTGTCTTTTTTCTCATCTTTCTTCTTTCTTTCTTTCTTTCTTTCTTTCTTTCTTTCTTTCTTTCTTTCTTTCTT
>NW_026587216.1:44836843-44915194 GCF_907164565.1 Psammomys obesus | reverse complement strand
CTTTCTTTCTTTCTTTCTTTCTTTCTTTCTTTCTTTCTTTCTTTCTTCCTCTCATTCTTTTCTTCCTCCTCCATCTCCTTTTTTTTTTTTTTTGAGACAAGATTCTTTGTGTAACCCTGGCTGTTCTGGAATTCACTCTGTAGGCCAGGCTGGCCTTAAACTCAGAGATCCACTTTCCTCTGCCTCCAGAGTGCTGGGATTAAAGGCATTCACCACCATGCCTTCTGTTCTTTATGGATAGTATAGCTGTATATTTCCTTGTGTGTGCTGTTTTTATATTAACTATAAAAGTATCTATATGCATTTATTAAAATCTCATTAAACTATTGTTACTCTCTATAGTACTATCTTATTTAAAAATAAATTTTACTCATAAAGTATCATTGTAAGACAGAATAACCATTTAAAAAACAATGCATGTGTATCTATGATATGTGCCTGGGTTGAGTAGAAAGACTTCCCTTTCAAGGTAAATTTTAAAATGCGGTGGTCCTGTGTTTTCTGTTGGTTCTTTTGTCAATGCATATAAATCATTATTCAAATTTCAGACTTGGATGTGGAAATTCTCCACCTGTAACAGTTCGGTCAGGGTCTAGGATGTGTCAATGGTACCTTTGAGGACAGTATCTACATTTTTTTTCTACTGTTTCCTTGCCTAGCAGCTTCATTAGTAAATATTTTACTGATGTGATGAATGATGGTCACTTTGCCTAGAGTCATCAGTAAACCTATGGAAGTGAAGCTCCCTTGGACATAATTCAGTTTATTACTGAGCTGTTGATAGGAGCTGGGAGATGCTGCCCTGAGCTGCTTCCAGTGCCAGAGTATTACTGAGCAACTCAGCTGTTCATTGAGGAAACGTCTGAGCTGAAGACATCTGCAGCTCCGAGGAGGCTATATCTCATGGTTAATTCACATAAGGGTATAAAAGCCCTACCCTTTTATTTAACACTTGGGAAATCTCTGAAGTGGCATCCCCACTTCAGAGCTCATTACAGAGGAACTCTCCATTAAAGCTTTGAGGACCCAGCACCCCTCAGGGCCCAGGCCTGCTGCCTTTACTCTCCTTCTGCAGGAAGTGATGCCCAAGTGATTCCTAGCTATTCTCTTTGCACTGTTTCCACTCAGCTTTGCTTCCAGGGAACTCAACGACAGCAGGATTTTCTCTTGTATTCTTTGCCATCTTCCTTCTTTCCCTAGCATGATATAGAGCTCCTACCACAAGCTCTAGAGAAGGGTGAAATAGTAGCCATGCCTTGTCTGGCTGCTGAAGCCACTATGTTGATTGCTGGTGATTCATAGTCACCCCCAGTAAGACTCTTACAGGAAGACAGATGATTAAAAAACCTTTTTCCTTAACAATTTCTACACAAGACGTAAGTACAAAAATAGAGCAAAATGCCATATGGAAGAGTACCCATGGTGGGGGTACTTCATAGACAAATAGCTGAGACAGACACGATAGCATAAGAGCAGAATTCATTACCCTTGTTGAGCATGCTAGACAAGGATTCGTTTTCACATTTGAGAAACCAAGGAGCATCTTTCCCACCAATGAGAAGTAAATCCAGAGACGGGGCGGGGGGTGGGGGGGCTGAAAGTATCCTATGTGGCAGGCTTACTCGCACACTGTCTTGACAGTGCTCTGAGACTATCTTTGCTACGCATTATGACATGCAGTTTGAGGCAGTTCTAAAGTCAGATGGTCTAACATTTTTGATTTGGAGGCCTTTATCCCTCTCCATCAGCAAGCACCCATTTCTTAAAAAGAGTGTTTCTAGTTAATCACTTAAAAAGTCTTCCCAAACAAATATTCACACCTGATTTTACCATTAATATGTTTCCCCAATTCTAAAGTACATAATCTGCCAAGAAAAATAGCTTTCATTTTGGCGAGCATATATACTTAGACCCTACCTTGGAAGACAGAAGGAAATGGCCAGAGAAGCATCCCCTTCTCTCTGATAGTTGTAACAGTTTTTAGGTTAAAATAGCTTTTAGATCTTTTCTTTTTCAGTGTACGCAGTGGCCTGGACAAGTAGAAACACTAGGTCTAGAGAAGCTGATAGGCTCCCACACATTGCCCAAGGGGACGGAAGGAAAGCTTAAAGATCTGACGTCTAGCAGAAGGATATATCTGTGTGTACTTCATGTGAGACCTAGAGAAAAGAACTCCGTGACTTGCTAAATCATTTAGTCTTCCTACTTAATTATTTTAATGGACCTTCTTTACAACAGAGCTTTATTAGTCTGAATAAATTTAGAACATTTCTGACTGCGTGGCATTCGTTAAATTATCTCAGATTTTCAATGCTCCACTTTTGAATTTATATTAACAGTCTTGTTATTACTGGACCATCTTCATGTGAATTTTAAAATCTATTAAAGTGATCACATTGCCAAATTTAGAATGTTAGGCATATCAACATTTCTTCTTTTTAATATGTTTAGGTAAAAATGGATGTTTTGGAAACTGTTCGTGCACTGTATCAGCTCAGAACATTGAAAACTAAGCAACATATATATGGCTTACATATGTATATTAAAATTGAAATATATTATTAGAAATATATTTGAAAAACATGGGGTTTTGTGCTTTTATTATAGCTAGCTCGGCTTTTTATGTTGGAATGCCTCACTCTATGGAACACTCCTAAGCAAGTAATACCACACATCAAATTAGACACAGAATGAACTTCATGTAACACAACCTTTTGCTGCTACCAGAGGGTGAACTGTGAGTTATCACACTGTCTCCCTGTCTTCTGTATGTTTCCTGTACCATTTTCCTATTTTTTTTCCCAGGGATACATCTGGACTTACCTTCTCTCAGCTCTTATGTGGCTACCCTGGACATGCCTTATGAACCACTACAGCAGTCTTCTTCCTCATCTCCCATTTTTAGAGAATTTCTTTCAGCTACGTTCTTCAAAATCATGGCTAATAACTGTCATGAGTGCTCACAGCTATACAGAACACAGTCTCATTAAGCTACGCTGTTCTCTCTTATCCATCTTCTTTTACTTCTATTTCTCTTTACTCATAGAAAAAGCCCCTTTTTGTCCCCATAATAGTTTTATCTTAAACTTGTGTTTCATCGTATTTTAAGACAATGAGTTTTCTGGGTTCCAGCTTCTCATTGACATTAAAGTTCTAATGAGAAGTCCAGAATGGTTAAACTCTATCTCACAGAGCATAATCTCAGTTAATCAACTTCACCTATTTAAAAATTTAACACTTTGTGAATAAACTCCATGCTTTAACTACATAGACTCATATCACCAAATAAGTGACATAATAAATAATTGAGTCCACTGGAGTGCTTCAAAGTAAAAGGCTAAATACAAGATGATGGTGTTCCTTCACCTAAAATTATAAAGTAGCCCAAACTGTGAAGGAACCAGTGTAGAAAATCACTTACAATAGATTTTCAAATTAGTTTTAAGTAATTATTTATCTCATTTTACTTATTTTCAGAAACATAATTTTATTATTCTTGTCTTGATTAGTCAGTCTCTACTTCAACTTTAAATTCAATAACTATTATCTATTTATACAGTAATGAGTTGCACACAGGCAAAAGGAGAAAGTGTATGCTCCAGGGAGAAATTTTAATTACAAAGATAATAATAGTATGTCCTCCCTTCACTCTATTTGTAGTAGGGTGTTTAAAAATATGTATATTTCATGCTGGTCTTACAAGTGTCCTAATAAGATCTTTTATTTGAAAACCAGGTTAAGTCTCTGAATAAAAAGTAAATTATAACTAACTTTTGAAAGCTGCTGCAGTTCACAACTGAAGAGCTTGAGAGTGTTTTATGAACATAATTATAATTTGTCATATTTTAAAATATGATTTTATTAATTTTTATAGATAGCTTTCTACCCAGTTTTTTAATAGTTATTTTTTAAACACAGCTTAGATATCACTGTAGGAATTATGGAAGCAGCAGCTATTTTGCAAATTGAATATAGAGATGGATGCATAATTGGTTTTCTTTCCTTGCTGATTCATAGGCATAATAAGATGTCTTTAAGAGAAAAAGTCTTTGTCAAAAAGCAAGATTCAACACTGATGGTTTTAACTTTTTGAGATTCAAAAATGTGTACCTATACAATGCTGTGAAGTGTTTAGTCATCGTAGGACTTTGCTAGGGCCATCTCTCAATCTGAAATAAAATTTCAGAAACCAGGATGCAGGGTTTTGCCATGACATCTTCATAGGACTGAACGTATTTGATTTCAGGACCCACAGAGAAGTTTACACTGTTAAAAATAACAGTGTAATACGGTAACAGTTAAGTGGGTACTTGGACACTACTGAGGGTGTGGAATATGCTCACTCGAAGTTGGGGCTTGCTTGGTCCACTATGGCAGTGAGAAAGACTTCTCTCTCACTTTTCAGTCTGCATATTGGGATGTGGACGGCATTAAACTCTTCAGTCTCTTTTTAAGATTTTACCATTTTTTATTTGATGTGTCAAAAGAGAAGACGCTATATTACTGACAGTGAATGGCCTCTATGAATGAGTTATGCTTGACTGGAGATAACTTGATAAATTTCAAAGCTGATGTTCATTCATTAAGTCAGACAAATGCATGGGTTCCTTACCTCTACGATTCCTATTTTTCCATCATCTCTCTGCCCATACTGATCCACGAAGGTTTTCATCTCAGGTGATAACTCCTAAAATTATAAAAAATCAGGTAAGGTGTTTGTGAAAAAAAAAAAAAAGACAGTCTTTTGGAATGATGTTGATAAATTACTGCAAAGAAAAATGAAAAAAAAAAACCTGAAATATAGCTGTTAATATACTTTTAAACTGTTTGCTTTGTGGAAGCTTATTTTATTTTGCTATGTAGTTTTGTCTTATAATATTTCCTTTTTTATATAGCGTCTTATCTATGGGAGGTAGGAGTGATATTTGGCTCCAACAAGCAAAATATAAAAAGTATATAAAAGAGTAGCCCCATTTGTAAACAATGAATCTGGCTCGAAACAGGTGCGTGCTCACTAAATAAAATTAGAAAATTAAATGTCGGGAGAAAAGTGTGAGAGGAGAAAACGGCTTGACAAATTTGCGTTTTCACTAGGAACTGACAATACTGAAGACTGTATTTTAGGCCACCAATTAAATGTGTCTGATATTTGCCTCTCCTAGGAACATAAGAAACAATTTTCCAAGTTTCCCTTGCTTCCATTTTCTTCAAGATAATATTTTCCCATGTATTTTGTATAATAAATAGTGCTTTGAAGTGACTAAGTAAATGCTATCTTCTCATTTGACTTTCTTCACCTTCAATATAGTTATTCCTTTTTATAGTCACATTGCATATTAACATATTAGATAGTCATTAACTGTAAGCTATTTTAAGTGGGTCTCAAACAAATCCCACTTAAAATATCCCTGTTACATGAACTGGTCTATTTAAAATAGGTCAGTCTTACTGATATTCTAGTCTACCTCCTTCGGAAAGGAAACTAAGATCTCAAGTTCTACCATAATGAACAAGATGGTGGTGGCGGCCACAAAAGTTTACTGTAGGGATGGAGAGCTGGTCTAATACAAGGTGCGGGCCACGCTGAAACTCTAAAGTATGAATGTCAGCATTTACCCTGTTGAAGTCATTGTACGTATATAATAGAACTAAGATAGACAGCAGCAATAAATTAATTTACTTATACTTATACTTTTAATATATTAAAATTATGTGATGCTACAATTCGAGTAGCAGCCTTGATATTTACCTTGCCAAGTTTCTGGGTAGTTGAGCTCTATGTTTTAAATAGTGAGGGACCTGCTACAGTCATCATCATCATCAATTACAGATTTATAAAGATGTGGGCAAATGTAATAATGAGACATTGTTTAGTGCAAAAGGATACTCTTTTGGTAAATAGTGCACTGGAATGTCATATTCACTTGGCAAAAATGTGAAAAACTCACATTATTAATGTGAGGAGCCAAAGAAATGTTTCTCCCTGTCCTTCTAAGTCGGGAAATGAAAAGCCTTGTCTATCGGGTCGGCATGTGTGCTTTTGAAGGAGAAGAAATGCGTGAAAGTAGGTTGATGGCAGTGGACCACCAGTTTAAACGAAATGTCCCGAATATATATATGAATTCTTAATCTACATCTTAATTTGGACGTTTAGTCATCCAACCAAAGCCTATTATGTAACCCTGAAAAAATACTCAGGTATCAAGCAAGGTAATAAGCAATTTGATATGACCACATACTGTTTGAAAGATTAGCTTTATCAAAGGATAATCTAATTAGGGCTTCTCATGAACCAAAATTAGATTCTCGGCAGCAGAAAAAATAAATAAGCTCTAATTGTGTAACTTTTGCCTGAACTTTTTTTAATCTTTTTTTATTTTTTAATTCTTTATTAATTAAAAAAAGTAAAAGTATTAAAAGGAGACAAGGAAAATATCTGAAAAATACAGATCTCATGAATATTTGTATTTATTGAATGGAACTAAATATCAATAGTAAAGTTTCTTCTGGAAGATTAAAACATGATCAGTTAGCTGTTAGGGGCACCATTCAAGGTTGTAATTATAATTTTTATGAAAAATAAGACATTCTATATACATTTAATATCTTTTAAGTGAAGAAAAAATTTATTTTGTTTTATCA
The DNA here is from genome assembly GCF_907164565.1 of Psammomys obesus. Taxonomy (NCBI): domain Eukaryota; kingdom Metazoa; phylum Chordata; class Mammalia; order Rodentia; family Muridae; genus Psammomys; species Psammomys obesus. Next base: position 44,908,552 of record NW_026587216.1, on the reverse strand, counting down.
GCTGAAGATACATTAAACTGTAGTGACAGCATTACAGAAATTTTTTTGCATGCTAATGCATAAAGGAAAAACAGGGTAAAGTTCATAGAAGACATTTTTATTTGATCTCATTCTATTGCACTTTTAGATTCACTATATTAAATCTGGGTAAAAGAATCCCCAGAGCACATTCTGGTTTAAAGTCAGTTTGGCATGATTTTAGCAACTTGATAGTCTGTCTGTAATCATCAGAGAGCTTTTATAGCACTCTGGGATTATTTTTAATATGTTATTTTTTAATATGTTAATATTTTAATATGGTTTATAGCAGGTATTTTCATTGGAATACTTGCTATAAAAATTTCATCATAGACAGAACAGCAAAAGCAAAAAAAAAAAAAAAAAACCAAAAAACCAAAAAACACAAAAAAACAAAACAAAACCAAAAAACCCACAGTTCTATTAATACATCAGACACACAGCACTAGAAAAGGTGGCATGCTATATAATATCTAGGGATAATATATATCATCTTTATGTAAACATTTCTTTGTAATCGTAGTTCAAAAGGTCAAAGACCATTAACATTCAACTACTCCAAATCTGGCATTGCTTTCTGAAAGGAAGGCTTACGTAAATGCCAACAGACCTGTAAAATTCTCAACCTATTCTTTATAAAACATCTCACATGTTTAAAAGCTGGCTGAGTACATTTTATTTTTATGTTGACATCATCTTTTCCCAACAAATAAATTTGGCCCAAAGGAACTAATTTATAATCAATAGTTATGATTTATTCATCCAATGGGTTAAGTAAAAACCATAGCTTATTTATAAATTATCACTAATAATTTCTCATCAGAAATTTTTCTTTCTATAATACATGAAATTCTTAAAATACTTTTTCTTATTGCTTTCTTAATTTTTTGGGTTTCTCTTCAACAAAAAAGAAAAACGTTTCTTGCTAAATTTTCACTCACACTTAAGTTACAAGTTGGTTATCTTTTCTCAGGGATATTAAGGCAAGCTCTTTTCTCATCTCCATCCCCCCACCATATTGACATCGCAGCAAAAATTGGCTTTAGAATCTGCAGATCTGCTCCTGGCCACCAAGGGGCAGAAATGTTATTTCTACCCCTAACCTATCCTCTAGAAAAGAGAAGTTAGGAATCACCCAACCAACTCAGGGGTAGAGGTGGGGGTCTGAGGAAGGGTCTCGCACATGGACGTTTCATTTTAAGACCTAATAAGGAAAGGTATAGAATATATATGTTCAATTTAAAACAATAGGAATTTTCTCTTTAGGACATCCATCCACCCCTCCGCACACACACACATCACGCACACACTTTTTCTCCTGACGCAATTTGGAAAGATGTTCTTTCTTGCCTTTCTTAGTACGTAAGCATTTACTTTCCCCCATGAAACACAAGAATAAGTATGTTTAAGGATTGAAGGGTCCGGCACAAACCCAAGCCTACCAATCCAGCCTTCTTTCGCGCCTGCAGAAGCTCCTGGATCAAGTTCTGCAGCTCCTTTCCTTCCAGGTAACCACTTCCTGCAAAGACAAAGAGGCACCCAGGTGTCAGATGTCTCTTTCTAAGTTTCTTCTCCGTTCTTTCTAGGACAGTGGTCCTGGGAGCTATGTAGCCCGAGTACCGATTAATCAGCAATGGGATACAGCTCTCTCCTTGCGAGGTGTCAAACTTCAACAGCACCGAGGGCAAAGGAGACTAGGTGTGCTGGAGGGTCTTTGAAACTTTTGGGGAACAGGGTTTCTCAATCTTTGCTTCTGTCCTACCGTTACCGTTCCTAGAAAGGAGACCGCTTACAGCGTGGGGGTGCCCTACTCGCAACGCAAACTTCCAGGCTGACGGGTCTGCAGCCAGGGGGAAGACAATATTAGGCAGGATGATAGAAGAAGGAAGGGACAGAAAAAAGGATGGTTGGGATGAAGAGGCTCAGTGGACAGAACGGGCAGGAAGGAATGGGAACGGGTCTTGAAAGGGTTAAAAAAAAAAGAATCACCGTCAGCGTCGAAATGAAGCCAGATCTCGAAAAACTGTGAGGCTGTGATAAGGGGCGCCTGCAGGTGGGATTCGGCCATGGTGCCGCGGCGAGCGTCGGAGAGCGCGGGGCGCGAACCTCGGGGCGGCAGGGCTGGCGGGCTGGGCTGGGCGCGGCGCGGCTGGGCGCTGTCCGCGGTGCTGCTCCGCTCGGGCGTCCTCCGGAGTTCTCTGCACCCCGCACCCAGTGCTCAGTATTTATCCCGCCGGCCCCAGGCCGGCCACGCCTCCTCCTGCCTCCCCTCCCAGCTCCCGCCTCTTGCTCTCACCAACCTTCTTCCCCTCCCCTCCAGATTTCTCTCTTCCCTGGGAATCGCTGGAGTTTTGGAGTCGAGGAAGCAGCAGGTGGTGGGGATTCCTTGCTCATGCTCATTTCTTCTCACATTTCCCCCTCCACCGAGGCTCTTACCCCGAGCGTTATAGAAAAAGCAACATACTGGGAACGATTTAATTTTCAAATGGAAGGGGAAGCTGACGAGGGGAAACCGCGACAACGGTGATTTTTGTCTGCTTATTATTTATCCAAGCAGTCTGAAGAAAATCAGGTTGTCAAGTATTAGTTTAATTTGATTAATGTATACGATGGGTTGGTTAATCTCAACAATGTCACATCTTGTGCTAATGAAGACCAAGACGTGAACTGTCCTTACAGACAGGGGAATGCAGGATTGTGCTGCTTTTGTTATTGTTGCTTTAAAAAAAAAAAAAAAAAAACTTGAAGTAGAATTACTGGAATGCAATAGAATTAACTCCTATAAATTTAAGATGTTAGGAAAAAGAACTATTAACGATACCATTAGTTGCTCTGTGCATCTTTCAAAGTATAAACTGAAGGCAAGGTGACACGTGGCCACCAGGTAAAACAGTGATTCACTGACTTTACCAGCTGTGCCTCGCCTATTTCTGAGTGAGGTATTTTCAGAAACTGGAAATCGCTAGAAGTGGAAAAAAATACCCAGTTATATGTGAAAATTGCTACTTTAAGATAACAAATGCTGGGTTTGGGTTATCATTTATGTAAGTACTCTTACGTTACCTGGTTGTCAATCTTTTGAGACCTTATTGTCTACTGAAAACGTCCTAAATGTCTGGTTACAACACAGAAGCACAGTAGTGTGGTATAAATATTTAAAATGACTTCACCAGCTTCCACATTTTCCACCTGTGTAATAGCAGTCAACAACTTTATATTCTCTTACTTAAAAAGGTTATATACATGCCCAGTTGTTTATATTTTCATTCGCTCAATGAATACTTAATTTCTTTCCTGTCAAGTACTCTGCTGGATCCTGGAAGTAATGAAATAAAAAGTAGCATCCTCACCTTCTTGAGGCTTAGTCGTTTGGTGATGAGCCAGATAAACAAATGTGACAGGGTATTTCAATATGGCATGCATAAGTTACTTTTGTGCATATACCTCTTGAATTCCAGGAAAAAACGGAAGCTCAGTTTATCCAAGTTACATTCTCACCCAGAAAATCCTGTTCCATGGTAGACACTTTGGGGCCTAAGGAGAAAGAGACACGAGAACGAAACACCATCATTTTCAAAGAGTTTATTCTAGTTTTTAGAAAATTAATTATTAAAAAATTTCCATTTGTATTTATATTTGCAAACAAGAACTTTGTATGAAAAATATGCTATGTAAACTTGGGCTAATGCAGGAAGATAAACTTTGAAGATCACAGAAAAAAATCACAGTGTTTGCTGAATGGCTTGAAGACTCATTCTGATCCTTCCTTATTCTGATAGAGAAGACAATGTCTAAGTGAGTTTTAGACCAATGGGAAATGTCACAAACCAACTAAAGAAATAAACCAATAAAAGAAGAACTAACGTTTGTATTATTTTTATAATTATAACTAGTATTTTACCTGAAAAAAAAAAAACCCAAAAATCCTCACAGGTTGTGGTATAAATTCATTTAAGTTTTTAAATACTTAAGCTTATTTTTTTAAAATCTTAAATTCTAAGATTTAAAGGCAATTTTAGGAAGTTAAAATATTAGATGAGGATCATTTTTGTGAACTCCTATTATATGAAAAGCATTTTTTTTTTCCTTGTCTGTCATGAGGAGACTTCAGAATTTTCATGCTGGCATGCTTAGGTGCTGTGGTTTGTTGACAAGTAGATGGGAAAGAAATACTCACTTTGCTTGAAGTTGTGGGATAAGGAAGTACATTCTTTTTCTTTTATGTGGAGCGATTTTTGAGGATACTCACATAGACTGTGGAAATGTGAAGTCTCCTTGAAGTTACTTCTCAGTGCAGTACTGAAGTAACCAACGTTAAAATTGCCATGCTTGCACAGAAATGATCTTTCGGCTATTTGTTTTTACGAAAAAGAGTCTATATTCTGTATATCATCCTCTGGTTAAATGCTAATAAAGGGACACCCCTCTAGCATTATTACCAATGTCTAATTTATGCTTTTAAGTAGTTGGCTAATATTTTATTGATTAATCCTAACTGTGGTCATTCCATCTCTTCTAATGTCATATGGTGACAAACAGCTGCAAGAAACTTCTTCCACATTTATGTCAGATGTACAGGTTTTCTGGTTACAAAGGTACAAATTATTTTTAGTTCAAAAGCATACATAATTTAAATTTAAATTTTGACAAGCATTTTTTTAGGTTAGTTCTTCCTATCTGTACCAACACAAATTAACAAGAAGTAAATATGGCAACCTTATTATCTTTGAATGTTATCATCTTCAATTACTTAAATTTACATTTTGATCATCTAGGGTAATATTTTTCCTCTGGATTTTTTTTTTAAGCAAGAGAAATGTAACTTCATAAAATAAGTTTTTCTTTTAAATTACTATTGGTCTCACACTTCCATCTCAAACCAATATCTCTTTTTAGACATTTCTGGACCATTTCAAAATTAAATTCAGCTTGAAGACACTAAAGCATTGTGTGTTTCAGTTCTACAGATATGAAGTAACTTAAGAACTAATTCTGCCTTCTGCCTTTTCAGTTCATTAATCAAGGTAGGGAGGGTGTTGCTTCTCAAATGTTCAGGAACCTCTCGCTTTCTAGGATTCTGGAAGAAGTGCACATGGTTTGAATAATGAGATTGTTCCATAAGATTAAACTTTCCAAAAGCATTGCAAAGCACTTTTATGACTTATTTTATAGGCCTCATTACCCAGTATTAAGGTGAATGGGTTCACAATCCCACATGTCATAAAAGTAGAAAAAAATCTCCAGCACAATTAAACTCTTCCCCATTTCGTGTTACTGAATTACTGCTTCTTCGTTCAGACTCAGGTCTCAGTTCAAATCACTACATTTATGGGAGACCCAGAACCTTTCAGGTCCAATGAATCTTTTCTTAGCCTTCAAGCAGAAAGGAAAACCTTCAGCTATTTTATTATGGGTTCAAGTGTGTGGAGAATTCTGTCACACTTCTTCTGAACCTGTCCGCTCTAAGGATTTTCAATAGATTAATCAAGCCTTCTAGAGGAGAGGCTCATGGTGCTACCAGCTGGTGTTTCCTGAAAGGGGCTACATTTCCTCTTCCCAACAGCTGAAAGGCATGTATGGATACTTTGGTATAAGGACCCCATTCCTGGGATAGCTAGGTTCCATGGGAAGTATGTTACATCCAGGGTGATACCATTTCTAAAGAGTTGGTTATAAAGAAGAGAGCAAGAACGCTTGGGGACGATTTTGTTTTGGGGCTTGTTATTTAGACAGCAAAGTTTATTGGCAAAGCTTGCCCAGTGAAGGGGAGCAGCCTCTATTGGAAGGCAGCCTTAACTCACTGGAGGCATCCTTTGACTGCTGTTCAAATAGACTTCTCCACTCTATAGCTCTTCACAAAGACAGGCACTTGTATGTAAGTGGTGTACCCCAACAGGTCTCCAGAGACACCCATTCATTCACGTACGTTAAATGGTCACAATATATTATTGGGAGGGGGTGGTTTACAATGGTGAATGAGACCAAGTGTTTCTGTCCTTATTGGCTTAAAGCTTAGCAGAAATTATGGAGCAATGGCTACCTGGGACAAGAGTTTTGAAAAGAATACCCACTTGGCGGTGCTTTTTGACGTTACAGATTCTGTGACCCTTTCCACCTCTTTAATTCCACAGTTTTGTGACTGCTTGTTCTGGTCCACTTGGGATAATTATCATGAATTTGAACAAGAGGTTTCTAGTAAGAAGTGTAGGTTATGGCCTTGAGAAGTAAATTTCTTTTTGTTTTATTTTCAATTATGTGTGTGTGTGTGCACGCACATGTAGACTAGTGCCTGAGTGCATTGCCCACAGTGGCAAGGAAAGATGTTGATCCTTTGGGATGGAGTTGTGCTCCCTATGACATGGGTGCTGGGAACAAAAGTTCACTCCTCTATAATAAAGCACGTGCCTGTAACATCTTCCTGTCCCATAGAAATGCATTTCTTGACAGACTAGTACACTTGCAGTGATTATGAAACCTTTGGCCTCACTAATTTTACTAACTTCCAAAATTACAAAGACTAGTAAATATTACAAATTACAAAACTCATGTTTTGTGTTTGTTCATTTTTTTCTTTTGAGATACGGCTTCTTTACGTAGCCCTGGCTGTCCTGGGATTTACTGTGCAGACCAAGCTGGCTTTGAACATGTAGAGAGTCTCCTATCTCTCTGCCTCCTGAGTGCTGGGATTAAGGGTGTGCACCATAAAGGCTGGTCCCAAACCCATGCATTTTAACTTACCTCAAAGGTGTGTCCACCTTTTAAAAAAAGACAGAATTTATTTCTTATTTAAGAGGAAAGACTTCAAAATAAGAGGCTCATTACCATATCATATCATAAACTGTCCATTGTTCTAGTTTTGATTTTTTTTTTAACAAGACTGTAGATTCAGTGAGGTGACCAAGTCTTCCCCTGTCCCTATTGTTTCACACACCTGACTTAAACTAAATGTTCTTTTCTTTTCTCTTTCTTTTTGAGATAGGATCTTACTAGGCTACCCCAGGCTAACTAAATACTTGCGGTTTTTCTGTCTCTGTCTCCTGACTGCTAGGATTAGAGGTGTCCGTCACCATGTGGAGCCCCAGTGTTTTAAAAGCGATGCAGTATATGGAAAATTCAGATTTAAGAAATTTTGATTAAAGGTCTGAACTTTCAATGCATCATCTCCTTCCTGTGCTCTGCTTTTCTGTGATCTAAATTTAAATAGTCATGGAGAACAGAGAAAAGCAGAGAGAGGGAGAATCAAGTGAAAATACATAATAATTCACTCAAAGCAAATGTAAAATCCAATTAAAAGAAGTAATTGTTTGAAGGTATGGCTGAGAGTAACTCAGGATATTAAACCCAGAGAAGTCATCTCCAAAATTTAACTCATTGTATTTCAACCTTTCCTTTACCCACTTCACTCTGTATGTGTCTACCTATAATTCACCTTTTGCTTGATAGGTAATTTATTTATTTTTAAATACGTTTTAAACGGAAATAGAATTTGATCACTTCCCATCTCTCCTTCTCCCCAAAGCCACGTCCAGGCACTGTCCCTTCAATCCTTCCCATATCTTGCTCCCATTCTCAAGTTGATAGTCTTTTTTTGTTGTTTATTATTTTTTATATACTTGTATATATGAATACATGTATACAAATAGATACAAATATAACGTGCTGAGTCTGTTTTTTGTTACTTGTGTGTACATGGTTTCAGGGCTGACCATTCTGCACTGGATAATCAGTAACAGGGCTCATTCCTGGGAGAGGCTAATCTCCTCCCAGCAGTCCATTGCTGCCTGCAGTTTGTTTGTTTATTTATTTATTTGTCTGTCTATCTATCTATCTATCTATCTATCTATCTATCTATCTATCTAGGAGTAGGACCCTGAGAAATTTATGCCCTTTCATGTTAACATGTTCATTGATATTATCATTGTTTCAGTTTTGTTTTTGCAGCCGTTTCTAGGATAGACTGCTTCCCAGCAGACTCCATGGTGTTCTGGCTCTTAGAATCTTTTCCTCACCTCTTCTGTGATGTTCCATGAACCAATAATGCAGGAAGTATGGTGTTGCTGTCCCCATTGGGGCTGGGCTCTTCATGAGTCATTGTGTCCAGTTGTGGTTTTCTGTGATGGTCTCTCTCTGCTGTAAAGGGAGGTTTCTTTGCTGAGAGGTGTCTAAGGATCAGATTTAGAGTGTAGTAAGAACTTATGCTGGTCTAGCAAAGTGGTGGTAGTAGATTCTTTTCTATAGTCCATGACTTTACTAGCTCTAGCTTTTCATGCCAGACATGGTCTCCTTCCTGTCGGGTGGGCCATAAGTCTAATTAGACAGCTGATAGTGACCACCAGGTTGTGAGTGCCACCTACCGCATCTTTGTGGATATCTGGCCAAGCTGGCCACTAGTGTAGTCCACAGGTATTGCAGCTAGGTAGGACTGTTTCAATGGTTCCCACTTTTGGCAGCTTGCATATTTACCTCGAATCACACACACCACATTTAAGTGTAGGTGTATCTGTATGTACATATTTACAACCTTCAGGAAGTTAAGCCAGTGGGACTGACAGTGGTCCCCACAAGACCCATACGTTAACAGAAATCCCCATACCAGGTGAGTGAGACCTGGTAAAACACAGAGAATCCCCGAACAGTATAGACTATCAGTGTAACTCTTGGCTCTGTTCTTCTGCCTCTATTGCTGAAGACACTACACATGTAGCCACAGGACTTTGAATGATTGCATCTGACTTGGTGGTTATTAAGGAGACAAGCAACAGGTGTAAGAATCTGTATGAAAGAACCCTCCAAGTAGGGTTATTCCAGGCTTACTGTAAACCCTCTCCTTTACCCCACGGATAACTTCAGTCATCTTCAGTCTTGCCAGTTGTTGGATAATTGTCACAGCTCTCACCTGCTCCCTGCCTTGCTCTGGTTCATTCTTTTCCTGAAAGTTTTATGGAGGAATAGTTATCATACAACAAATATTGCATACCTAAAGTCTACACATTGGCATGTTTTGATGAATGAATTACTATCATAAAACCATAACCTCAGTCAAGACAGTGGGCAAGTAAGCCTGCCACCTAGGATACTTTCAGCCCCCACCTGTCTTTCCTTACCTCTCTCTTTGCTTGGTTACCTACCTCTCCTCAGTTCCCAGTAAGTACTGAGCTTTAGTCACTGTTGTTAACATAATTGGCATTTTCTAGGGCCTTAAGTAAATGAGATCACATAGGACCCTTTTTTTGGGGGGGAGGAGTCCATACAGTATAATTATTTTTGTGATTCATTTATGCTGTCAAGTGTGTCAATTGTTGATTTAAAAAAAAAGATTTATGTTATGTTATGTAAGATGTTGTCCCTGAATGAGTTTAAGGACAACCCATGTGTGCAGGAGCCTTGGAGGACAAGAGAGGGCGGTGACCACTGTAACAGGGGACACGTGGGTGCTTGTAAGAGGCCATCTGTGTGCTAAAGACAAAACCTGAGTCTTCTGGGAGAGTGTATTTTATTTTGTTTGTTTTAAAAATTTATTTATTTTTTATTAATCACAATTTATTCACTTTGTATCCCAGCTGTAGACCCCTCTCTCATTCCTTTCCAATTCCTCCCTCTCTCCCTCTTCTCTTCCCCTGCCCCTCCCCAAGTCCACTGATAGTGAAGGTCCTACTTCCTTTCCATCAGACTCTAGCCTATCAGGTCTCATCAGGACTGGCTGCATTGTCTTCCTCTGTGGCCTGGTAAGGATGTTCCCCACTCAGGGGAAGATGATCAAAGATCCAACCACTGAGTTCATGTCAGAGACAGCCCCTTTTCCCCTAACTAGGGTACATACTTGGAGACTGAGCTGCCATGGGCTACATCTGTGCAGGGGTTCTAGGTTATCTCCATGAATGTTCCTTGGTTGGAGTATCAGTCTCAGAAAAGACCCCTGTACCCATATTTTTTCTCTCCTTGTGGAGCTCCTTCCCCTCCAGGTCTTTCTATCTCCCCCCTTTTTCATAAGATTCCCTGCACTCTGCCAAAAGTTTGGCCGTGAGTCTCAGCATCTGGCTCTACCCTGCAAGGTATCAAAGCAGATACTGAGACCTTTTTTTTTTGTTTTGTTTTGAGATAGTGTTTTCTCTGTGTAGCCCTGGCTGTACTGGGCTTGCTTTGTTCACCAGGCTGGCCTCACAGTGATTTACCTGCCTCTGCCTCCCTGAAAAGCCTAAATGCTCTAATGAATGTTTCCTCTCCCTAACCCCACCCCCTGCTTCTTACTTGTAAAATTACTGAGTATCATTATTATGATATTTATTGAAAATAGATTTCTTTCATATAATATATTTGGATTAGGTGTCTCCTTCTTAAGCTCCTTCCATATCCTTCCCATGTCTCCACTTATCCAAACCCACATATACCCTTTTATTTGCTTGCTCTCATTAAAAACAAACAGGTAGAGAAAGAGAGAGAGAGAGAGAAAAGAAAAAGAAAAAAGGAAAAATAAAACAACAAAGTGAAATGAAAACAAACAAATTTGAAAAGGACAAAACAAATAAACAGAAAAAAATCGAAAGAAAAAGCACAGGAAACACACATACACACACAGAAACCCCATAAACACACAAAATTGGAAACCATAATATGTGAGTAAAAGACCTGAAAGGAAAAAAATGCTTAAACAAAGCTTTATTGAAAAAAAACCCCTCCAAAAATAGCATTGAATTTGTTTTGTTTTGGCCGTCCACTGCTGGATATGAGGCCTGACCTTAAATGTGGCTTGTTTACTTGTCAAGCTGCATTGGAGAAAACCGAATTTTCCTTTTGAGTGGTTAGCACCTAAAGATAGGTTCTGGGCTGGGGATGGGGACTTGTGCCCACTTCCCCTCTCAGTGCTGGGACCCCCATCTGGCTTAGATTTGCGCCTGCTGTCACAGTCTCTGTGAGTTCATTTACATGCATAGACACACGACGTTCGTTTATCTGTTCTGCTGATGCTCATTTCATTTCTTGGTTGTTACAAATAAAGCTTGTGTGGATATCTATGAACAGGGGCTGCTTATGGTGCCTTAACCCTCTGTGCAGAACTACCGGCTACCTAAGGTTGCTGGAGAGGGGCAATCGTTGTATTTAGAAGTGTACCCACTGGTCGAGCCCACCAAGTTCCACCGGGTAGCTCCACAGTTGTGGTCACACGCATGGCCCTTGTTAAACTCAGTGGTCCTCAGAACAAATGAACATGATGAGAGCATGGGAAAGGATCTATAATGAGAGAATGGGTTTAGCAAGGGTGGGAACAAGATAAGGGAGATGGAGTCAGAGTAAGCAGAATGCAGTGAATACCTGCCTGAAAATCATCAATAACAATTTTGTTTATAAAGCAAATGTATGTTTTCATCTATCTTGAGAATGTATTTAGATATATATTGGCTAATTCAAATAAAAGAAATACTTTTATGATTTTAAGAAACTGCCAGATTACTTTGCAAAGCTGTTGTACCATTTTACATAGCCACAAGCAAGGCCTGGTATTTTTAATAACCTTCCTGTTGTCATCAACTCTTAGAAGATGAGTTTTTTTCTTACAGGTCTGACCTTGCGTATGTGTTTTCAGCTATCTTACTACAGATTTAATTTCCCTAAAGGTCATATTTCCACATGCTTATTTTCTCTTTTCAGTGTTTGTTGTTGTTGTTGTTGTTGTGGTGGTGGTGGTGGTGGTGGTGGTATGAAGCCAGGCTGCAGTGGTCTAGTGCATGCCTGGCAAAGTGCTCTACTGATGATCACCAGCTCCACCCTGACAGCTTACCTCTTCTTTGTGTTTCTCCTTTGGTAAAGCACTTCTTTTTTTTTAATTTTATTTTTCTCATTAGTTACATTTTGTTAATTCTGTATCCCTCATTCCCTCCCCAGTCCCACCCTCCCTCCCTCATCTCCTCCCTGCCCCTTTCCAAGTCCACTGATAGGGGAGGACCTCCTCCCCTTTCATATGACTCCGTTTTGTCTGGTATTTTCAGGACTGGCTGCAAAGTCCTCTTCTGTGGCCTAACAGGACTGCTCTTCCCTTGGGGGTTGGGGAGGTCAAAGAGCCAGTCATTGAGTTCCTGTTAGAAATAGTCCCTGTTCCCCTTACTATGGGAAACCAATTGATTACTGAGCTATCATGGGTCACATCCGAGCAGAGGTTCTAGGTTTTATCCTCTCATGGTCTTTGGTTGAGTGTCCATCTCAGAAAAGACCGTGGGTAAAGCACTTCTTAAAGGCCTTTGTAAACTGAGTTGTTTTGTTATTGTTTATGGCATTTTACTTAACTAGTATTTTCACTCTGTGCCCTGTATTGACTATATAGTTCACAAGTGTTTTCCCCTGGCCTATGCTTTAAAATGCCAGTGAAGCCCACTTCACCAATGTTTCGCTTTTGTGAACCACATTTTTGGTGTTCTGTTTTTAAGAAATCTTTGCTTAATAAACGTCATTAAGAATTTCTCTTACTTAAATGTTATCTGTGCTCTTTTGAAAGGAAGCATGTGACTGTGTCTTTGCCATTCATGGCTCTCAATCATGAGCAAGTTTCCTTTTGCTATCACTCTCCCCCAATTCTACCCCCCGCTGGAGTTGAGGACTGAACCTAGGTGTGTGCGTGCGGGCAAACACTCTACCGCTCAGTTAGCCTCCAGTCTACTGGCTTTTTTGTTTTGTTTTTTAATATTTTATTTTATGCGTAGAGTCATTGGGCGCTCATGTATGTCCATGTAGCACATGTTGCCTGCTGCCCGCAAAGGTCGGAAGACCTGGCCGGACACTGGGGAACTGGAGTTTCCGGCCATCATGACCTGCCATGTGGGAGCTGAGACTCTAACCTCTGTTCTATCCCCGAGCCGATTCTCCAGGCTCACAATGTATTTTTTGTTGTTGTTGTATAATTTTGATTCTATTTCTTTTTTATCCATTTTTTTTTTAACTGTGCTGGATTACATGCTTTACCCAAGCATTTTTTCCATTCTGAGCATTTTTGTTTGCCATTTCCTCCCCACTAATCTTTCAGGATTAAGAACCACCGTGTCTTAAGCTATCTTTGACCTTTCTTTGTTGCTCTGATGGATCCGTCCTTTTTTGTATTCACACCGTTTGTATCTGCTTCCATTATATCCACAGTTATGATTCTGAGATTGTATGTCTCTCTGTTCCTCAGTTCCTGAGAACAGAAATGCGATCTCTAATTTTTGTCTGGTCACGATGTTGGGAGCACAGTGAATGCCCTATTAATTATCTAATAAATGAGCAGAACTGGGGCTGTGAGATTAGTGCTTTGTGTTAGCAAGGCTTTATGGAAGGGCAAGTGCTGCTACAGGGCCTGACATCATAGCTGCGCATTAGAATTAATCAGAAAGCGCCAAGAAGTCTGTGGTGTTTACACTCTAAGAAAATTAAATCAGACTCTCAAAGAATGCGTCCCAGACATGAATATACTTAAAAGCTTACCTTGACGAGTTAAATATGTAAACCAAGTTGAACAATACTGCTAATTTACTAGTTTTATTTATTTTTATTTAATATTTTGTGTGTTTGTACCACAGTTTAACTAGAAAGCCCTGGTTGGCCTAGAAGTTTCTATGTAGTACAGGCTGGACTCTTCCCACCCAGAATCTACTGACATCTTTTGGTTTCCATCAATTTCAGCTTTCTGGATACTTTGTGTAAGTGGAATCATGCAATATGTAATCCATTGCTAAGGTGAGTCCATATTACAACATGTATCAGCATTCTTTCCTTATTGAAAACTAGTTGATAACATATGTGAGCTTATTTCTGAGCTCTCTATTCTTCTCTAGTGGTCTCTGTGTCTATTTTATGCCAACACTATCCTGCTTTAATCACTAAAGCTCTAAATAATTTGAAACCAGGAAATATGATGTTTTCAATTGTTTTTCTTATCAAAATTGCTTTGGCTAATCAAAGTCTTCTGTGGTTTTGTGTGAAGGTATAGGCTGTTTTGTTTTGATTTTTTTGTTTTGTTTTGTTTGTTTTTTTCCCTATACCTGTGAAAAATACCATTGGGTTGGGTAAGAGTTGTGTTTTCTTTCGGTGATTTTGACATTCAAAGAATGTTACATCCTATTAATTATCCTGGAGCATTTTTCCATTCACTTGTGACTTTCAATTTCAGTGTGTAAATCCTTCATGTCTTGGATTTAATTTATTCTTAAGGATTTTCTTTGTTTTGAGGATATTACAAGTGGCATTATTTTCCTTTTTTTTTTTTTTTTTTTTTTTGGTTTGGTTGTTTTTATTGGACAAAAAATTTTAGTGTTTTTTTTTTTTTAAATGATTTATTTTGTTTTTATTTATGTCTGTGTGAGGGTGTCAGATTCCCTGGAGTTACAGACAGTTGTGAGCTGCCATGTGGGTGCTGGGAATTGAACGTGGGTCTTCTGGAAGAGCAGCCAGTGTTCTTAACCACTGAGCCACCTGTCCAGCCCATGTGTTTTTTTTTTTCTGCTTTTGAATATTGACTATGCATCCTGCAATTTTACTGCATTTGTTAGCAATAGCATGTTTTTTGTTTTGTTTGTTTGTAATGATTTTAGAGTTTTCTATATGTAGAATCTTGCTATGTACAAACAGGGATGATTTTACTTCTTTCCTAGTCAGATTTTTTTTCATTCAGATGACTTTAATCCTTTTATTTTATTGTTTATTGTTCGTGCTACTAATTCACATTCCCACCAAGAGTGTGAAAGGTTCTTCTCTCCACTTTCTTACCTCTACTTACTGTCCTTTGTTTGGAAGTTCTGGAGTTTAACTTGCATGAAGCTACCAGGAATTTGTCGATTACAAATTCGTTGCTGGTGCTGGGTCACACAGAGATTTCTGCTTGCGGTTCTGCTCTAGAAATTTTGTGATGTCTCTATTCATTTGTCTGGCTCTCCAAGATTCAGGGAGTGGTTTGTTCTATAATTTTACCTGCTCTACAGATCAAGAAGAAACATTTTTCAGCCAAAATAACTTTTTTAATTTTTTAATTACACTTTATTTACTTTGTATCCCCCCCTCTAGTTCCCTCCCTCCTCCCCTCCCAATCCTTCCCTTCCTCCCCTTCTCCACGCATGCCCTTTCCAACGAAAATAGCCTTTTACTTGCTGTTAAGTTAGAGTGACAACTTTAAAGTTCCTTTAAAGAGGATGCCTAATAGGATTTCAGAAAAGGGGGCATTTGAGTTCTTTCTTGGGGGGAATTATTTTGGGGCTCCCAACCACCTGCACTGCATTGTTCTCAAACACTGTGCTTGTCATTCAGAAAAGGTTTTAAGACAAATTCACCAGGCCCCTTCAGCCAGACAATCCCACATAACAATGTAATGCTGCTGGTGTATTCAGGCATACTTCACAAACTTGCTTTTAGTTTCCATCTTAATGGGTATTCACATCCAGCCTCTCTTTGTTTCCCAAGCAACTGTATGGAAAACAAGAGTTTGTGTGTGCGTCAATAGAAGAAAAAAAAAATTCTGACTTCGTGTTATTGTATTATATGAACAGAAATCTATCTGTCTTCTTGTTTTTATTTTATTGTTTTCTTTTTTATGTTAAAGTTTCTTTTTTATTAATTTTTATTTTTTATATTAATCACAGGTTATTTACTTTGTATCCCAGCCGTAGACCCCTCCCTCATTCCCTCCCAATACCACTCTCCCTCCCTCATCTCCTCCCTGCTCCTTTCCAAGTCCACTGCTAGGGGAGGTCCTCCTCCCCTTCCATCTGACCCTAGCTTATTAGGTATCTTCAGGACTGGCTGCAATGTCCTCCTCTGTGGCCTAGTAAGGCTGCTCCTTCCTCATGGGGTGGAGGGAGGGCAAAGAGCCAGCCATTGAGTTCATGTCAGAAATAGTCCCTGCTCCTCTT
Source organism: Psammomys obesus (assembly GCF_907164565.1). Taxonomy (NCBI): domain Eukaryota; kingdom Metazoa; phylum Chordata; class Mammalia; order Rodentia; family Muridae; genus Psammomys; species Psammomys obesus. Next base: position 44,892,668 of record NW_026587216.1, on the reverse strand, counting down.
ACAAGGGAAACCCACTTGGTTACTGAGCTACCATGGGCTACCTAAAGAAGATAAACAAGAAAGGGGACCCAGAGTAAGATGATCAATCCTCACTTAGAAAGACAAATGGGATGGACATGGGAAGTAGGAGAAAACAAGAAACAGGACAGGAACCTACCACAGAGGGCCTGTGAAAGACTGTACCTAGCAGTGTTTCAAAGCAGATGTGGAGACTCATAACCAAACCTTAGGCAGAGTGCAGGGAATCATATGAAAGAAGGGGGAGTTAATATAACCGAGAGAGGGCAGGAGCTCCATAAGGACCAAATACATCAGGGCACGGGGGTCCTCTATGAGACTGTTTCTCCAATCAAGGTCCATGTATGGATATAACCTAGAACCCCTGCTTGGATGCCTTCATGTTTTTAAATTCTGCTAATGTTCACACAGAGTTCTCTGCCACGAGCTTTTCCTGTACATGAGAAAGAGATCAAATCTAGAGGACGTTTTGTGTATTTCCTTAGTTTCACTTTTATGTAGTGCTTTATGGAGATAAAAGAATGAGTAGACTATGGACGTGTTTAACTGTGTTTTATATAGGGGTAAAGAAGGCATATTTTGAGGCTGAACACGTACACAATAAGCTAGGACAGCACTGTTGAGTGAGATGCAGGGAAATCTCAAGGGATGTATTTTTGGAGTGGTGAGTTAATTTTTATTTGATATTTTTATTCAATATATTTTGATCATATTCTTTCTTCATTCCCAACTCCTCCCACACCCTCCCTACCTCCTCACCCACTCAATTTCACATTCTTACTTTCTCTCTTTGAGCGGTGAGTTATGAAAGATTTGGCATCTTTTAAATGTTATTTTGTTGTGCATTCAATGATAACATGTCTCTGATTATGGATACTGTCATAACAGGAAAGGCATGAGCTTGGAAGTTACGGTGATTTACTGTAGAAACTCTGATTTTGCTACTTTCTAACCAAATTTTGTCATCTGCAAAATGGTGACATATATCTCATGGTACAGTAAAGGTGAACAAGGATTAACAAGGGAGATAACTCTACACGCCATGCTTGGGCTGTGCGGTAAGCAGGTCAAGTATTCAGTGATTGCTGCCGTTATGATAAACATCTATTAAGGCTCACATATTACAGCTCAATTTATATTCAAGAGTCTTAAGATGTGTATAACTCTGAACTGAACGTGACTGATGAAATGATTCCCATCCTTGGTTATAAAGGCAAAAATTCCACAGTGATTTTATTGGTGTTGATTATTTGATAATGTCAGTTTTCATTCATGGTTTGTTAGGACTCATTAACTAGAGGTACTTAACTGAATGAGCTTTCGGCACATCTGAGTGAGCTTCTATGTCACACACACAGAAAAATGTCACCGTCTGGTAAAGTGCAGTCTGTTGATCATGATAAGAACCTTCCATGTTTTTGAGGTGCAGAGTCATCATATCCCTTCACAGGGTCTGAGAGAAGCACCCCTAGGCAATCCCATCATTTTGGAAGTATTTGCACTTGTCTGAAATAAGATGGCTACAGCGTCACTGGGCATTTTAATCTAGTGGGACCACTGGTGCGTTTCCAGTGTGTTGACTGAATCACGTTCTCGGGGCACATGAGTGTAGTGTTGCAGAAACATGAAGCCGCTTTCTCTGGGACTAGAGAGACAGGTCTGTGGTTAAAGGCATGTATTCTCTTGCAGAGAACCTGAGTTTAACTCCCAGAACCCACTTTGGACGGCTCACACCTGCCTCCCACTGCAGTTCCAGGAGATCTGCGACCTCCTTCCAGCCTCTACAAGCACCTGTTCCCTCCCGCTCACAAACAAAAATGTTATTTATTGAAAAGAATATCTTCTGCCCATCAGAAAAGATTTGAAAATTCGATTCTTCTTCTCAATTTTGTTTTTGGAATAATGAAGATTTTTATATACTCAGAGTTGAATCAGGGTGAAAGATTTTTACAAGATACCTTTAATTCTAAGGAAATGCCACTTTTAAAATCTTTTCTCTTTAAGATCTATGCCTATGGAGACGAATGATGAACACTAAACAACTACCTCACGGGATAAGGTAAATCAATTATATAGGTACTGCACTCCGCAGAGAGGCATCAGGTGCGGAATTTAAATGAACAAAAATATGACAGTCATAATGATAACAACAATTAACACCATTTAACAATTATTTGAGCCTTAATCGACTGAGATTTTGCCTATGGAGAGATAAGTGTTCAAAAAGTATATGTACGTATATGAAAATACATATGTAGTCAGGGCCATCTTTTGCTTTATAAACACATTTATACTAATGCTGTTGCAGATAAACTGTCTTTCTGTGAGTTATATTTTCTCGAATATTCCACTTAGATAATTAGGATTGTTTCTGCTCAGTAGGGTCAAAGGTCAGTGTGCTACCCAGTGACTGTAAACTAAGGACACAGTTCTAAACTATGCACTCTGTTTCTCAGGTCACACTTCTAAACTATGACTTGTCATCCCATTTTGGGGCAACATAACTGAACGTGGGGGCTGTGAAAAAGTTTGCAACTGTGAAAAGTTTCTGAATATGTAATGACAGAAAATTAATTTCAATTATGTAATGAATCTGAAGTGTTTCTGACAGAGCGTCCCTGAGTGGCAGCTCATGACTTCACCTCAGCCTTCTGAGCACATGACATGTGCACTTTCCTCTGTGCGTGTTGCCACACAACAGTAGGCGCACTAGGCACTGCCGGAAGTGCCTCAGCTCAGACCTAAGACCACGGCATAGTCTGTTTTCACTGTGTGTTTACTGTGCTACTATTCTGCACTGTCCTAGAGACGAAGTGGTTTAATTATGGAAGGCAAGCCGGTCAAATCAGTATGTCTTTGCATTGTCCGGTGTTAGAATGTTTGACTCTAAAACTTGCTGGAACACCTGAATTGAGTTTCATTAAAAAAAAAAAAAAAAAAAAAGTCAAGTGAATTTTAGTTTTGGATTGTGACAGAATTTTGAGCAACTTCCAGGATGGCCCTAAACACACTTCTGCTGTCTTGTACAATGCATATATATGTACCTACATATGTATATGTATGTGCAAAGTGGCATCCTCAGCATTGATGGTTCCAAAATTAAAATATGATCCCACTAAATATTCAGCCGAGAACTAATTCTTTATGTAAAAATCAACGATCACATCTTTCTCATTAGTATGCAAATTTGCTGTCATGTTTAATGAATGACCAAATTTCACACATACCAAAAATATGCTTGGGAAGAAATTTCTTTACGATTTCTGATTAACATTGGATCTGTGCATGCATTTTACAAGCTAGGAAAGGGGTTTCTAATGGGAAAAGGTTAGGGAGCCCTTCGCTAGGAATTCCTGGCTACAGACTCAGGAATAGACAAAGAATTTCACCACGGTGTGCCATGTGCCATTAAAAGATAACGTGAATACTTAGGAGTGTACAAAGACATAAATGCAGATCTGAAGATGCCAGTGAGTACAAGGATGATGCTGGAAGCAGTGAGACAGTAGTGTTCATGGAATTGGAGAAAACAACACACACACACACACACACACACACACACGCACACACACACATACACGCACACACAGAGGCAAGAGGAGAGATACGGTCTATGCATCGTAGACCTGAACACTGTAAACAGTCTTGAAAGATTTAAATGCCACGCAACTAGGAGATGTTGATGTGAGATATGACAGAAGCCAAAACCTGAATAGGGCTCTTACCTGGGGAGCTGATGTTTGGTGATGCTCTGTGTAAACTGCTCCTTGAATGCAGTGATTCCATTTTGAGTTTTGTAGTGCTTTCCCATTTCTGTACTGTAAATACTCCAACAGCGTCTGACTTCATGCTACTGATAATCGAATAAGAGGCTTGCAGAAAATCTTTTGATATCCATGAATTGGCTCTTGAGCTTAATGAGACTATGGATTTTACCTAAATCCTACGAGGTAGTAGGACTCCCCTGGCTGAGAACAAAGGTGCCTACAGCCTCATTATTGTTCTAATTAGGAAGCGGGGAGTTCGGGCTTTCACCCAGCGTCCTGGAGCCTGGAGACTAGGAGAAGGTATTGTTATTACAGTATGTACCCTGGAATTCAGACTTCCGGTTATCCTGCTCTGATACCATTCAGGTTGAGGCAGGGGCGTGTGTTCCATGGATGTGGGTACTGTCTAACCTAGGTGGAATCCTGTCTCCCTGCTCCATGTTCTCTGACACTCCGGCAGAAGACAGACCTGGTGAAACCATGTTCTGTTTGCCTCTTCACCTTTGCTGGGAGGTTTGGTATGTGGCCAGAGTTTTCTCTGTTCTCTGTGGTTGGAGATTGTTTTTTTTCTTTTTCTGGTTTGTTAGGATACCTCTCTGGGGAAACTTTAACTAGAGATATGACTTTCTTGTTGCCTTGGTGTTTTAAATGTCAGATTCTACATGTCTTTTAACCTTTCATGAAAAGGTTTTCTAGAAAGCCAACAAGTAGAAAATGTAGAGTTTTCAATTTCAAAATTTAAGGAAAAAAAATACCAAAAGTGAGAACAGCCCATAAATGTATTGTTAGAGGTTGGGTTGTCCAATTATCTGGCTGCTGCTGACAAAATTCAAGACTCATGGGGACTGGACCAACATTTAAGGCCTCTTCCAGTACTGAAAGTTTTGAGGCAGGGGTCACACTATGAGCTGCGAGTTTGCCTCAAACTCGTAGTTTTCCTACATCCGCCTCATGAGTGCTGGGATTACAGACATACATCGCCATGCACCATCAGCCTGTGATGTTCCTATAACATTCTGAAATCAGCTGCTTCAGAATACATTCTCTGGGGATGAGCACTGTGGGCCGGAAACACAGCCAGCTCTAGCCTGAGTGATTTTGCAGCTATGCAGTGTCTTCCTCTCTGCTAGTCCCTGTGAGAAAAGGTGTGGGTGTGGGCGCAGGTGGGAGAAGCTATGAAGAGGTCATTCACTGTAGACATGGAATGTATGTATTTAACTAGCTTAGCACCCAGCACACTTGCATTAGCTTCAGCATTCTGAGAATTCAGCTAGCTATACCTAAAAGTGCTTGAATATTTACCTCAAACAACTTTTGTATATTTTGGAAGGTTTTCAGGAAAAAGAAGGCTTTGTCTTTATTTAAGTAGTATTTGTGGGCCTGCTAAATTATAGCACAAGGCGTTTATAAGTTTTTTTTTTTAAATTAAAATTTCAGGTTAACATGCAAAGTAATGGGTGCTGTTTCAACGTTTCCTGTACTATACACCATGATGTGCTGTTCTCACTTTTTCTTTTCCCACACTGCCCTCCCCATCCTCCTCAGATAGTTCCCTCTCCTACTTTCATGCCACAAGTGTTACATTTTCTTCTCTCTTTAGAATTTTAAGAACAATTTGAACTTCACATAATGAAATAAAATTTGCCCACATGTATTTAATCTAGCTCCACTGTGCACTTGTCTACATATGAGAAGTCATAATTACCCCTTGAGGAAAACATTCATTTTAGAAACACTTTGGTGCCAGGGAGAGCCTTAATAAGCAGGAGCAACCCTGAAGTGAATCCTGGAAATTACAAAATGGATAGTTCTACATGGTTTTATTGTAGAGATAGGTCAATTGCATGTGACTCAAAAGCAAATACGTTTTAGGAGGGGCATCTCAATAAAGTTTTATGTGGAAAAAAAAATACCAAAATACACAGGCTGGGAAGGTGAGCTAGTTCATCACTTGACCTCCATGAACTTGAAATGAAATAGGTATATATCGCTGTAGGGAGGGAGCGATGAGGAAACGAGGCCGTGTAACTGGGAATTTCTGGTATGAACTTGTTGCTCCCCAGGGGAATCACCTAGATGAAATTTATTCATTATGTCATTTTCTACTCATGTTCTTGGCTAGTCACACAGGGGGTTCCAGCAACAACCAAGACCAGTTTAACGTTCGTTCCTAGGCACTGTTTTTATTAACATTAGTGGGTGTGAGGTGTAAACGGTGAAGGTGAAATCATTTCCCTTCGTAGCTTCCAGAAAGTGCAAACTGAGGGAACTGTGAAATAGAAGTGTTTCTTTACTTTTTAAGGATGTACTGTGAATTATTCCCGAGGTGACATCTGCCTGTGGTTTAATGGCTAAAGACTAGTCCAGCCAAGTCATGTAGTTTTTACTGATTACTCTCATGCAGATGGGAGTGTGGTTAGTGTGTGGCTGACAAGACAAGACTAATACATAAGCGAGGCTGGGCACTTGGTAAGGGTTAGAATGATGATCTACCCACCTGTTTAATTCACATAAAATCCAAGACAAAAATGAACTCTTTTGGTGTAAGCTTGGTGTACAAATTTGATGCTGTGTTTCTTTAAACCTTGAGCTTAAGCTCCTTTTGTGTATCAGATCCTGAATCTGTGAAAGATCTGCTGCTAGCAAGGTGGATAATCAGAACACAGAGGGAAGAGGGAAGAGGAGGCTTTTAAAACACTGCCAAAGGAGTGATATTTGAGATAAGAGAGGGGGGTGAAAGAGACGCAGGTTTGATCCTTTCTAGAATTGCACTGTACTGAGATCTCAGCCGCATCAGCTCTTCTCTCCCACTCAGGCTCCTCAGACTAAAAGCACCGTGTTGTTCTCTCTGCTTGCTCTTGCAGATCTGTAAACCATTTCAGTGAAGACTTTCTAAGATGAAAAAAATGTACAACTGATGCCTGAGTTTTGATGTCCTTAACACCCAGATTCATGGTATGGTCTCAGTTATACTGTTCTGTCATCTTGTTTTCCTTGTTTACAGTGGCTCGTGTTTTTAACACGTTAATGTGGACTAAGAGCTTTCAGATTTATAGGGGTTTTTGTCCTTGAATGTTCACAAAATCTTTCCAGGAGACAGAAATTCTCTTTCCTACACAAAGCCCAACCTTGTTCTTTATTTGACCTTTATCCTTATTGCAGCATTTAATGACCTTCATTTAAAATGAAATTTTCCTTGTAAATAGAATCTAAGCCTCTTTCTGCCTGTTCTTGCTCCACTAGAGAGAAGAAACACACAGATTTGATTTTCTACTGCAAAAATTGGAGCCTCACCCCACTGCTTAGAAAAGATCAGATTTTGAAAGTTTTAGTATACTTGGTGCTATTTCACTATTGTGGTACAACTTAGGGCAAAAGATGTTTATTTTAAAAAAGTAACCCATGCTTAGCAGCTGTTGAGAAAAAGATTACTTGGTAGACTACCATCTTTGAATTTTTAATCATGTTTTTCCATGCTCCACAAAAGCCACAGGGTGGGGTTTTCAGGGACTTTCTTAACAGCAGTGTAAATCGGCAGGTGAATTTCTCAACCTGAGATTTCATAGATGTGAGAAAATTGAGATTACATTGGTTGTTGGACACCAGGGAGAATATTTGAGGCAATAGGGAGCTGGGATATTATGGACTACTATTTTTTTCTTTCAAATCGAAAACCAACCCACAGTGGAGGAAACATTCCTTGTGGTTAGGTTAAAAAATGTGTCTGCTAACAGGGCACTGATGGCCTGGGTGGAAGAAACAGATGGGAATCAAGCAGAAACCCATGTGGTTAAAAGAGTCACTCAAACTCTCCTCTTTTTCTTGTTAAGTGGTGGTGACTTTTAAGCAACAATTATTAGAAAAACCAAAACAAAACAAAAGCAAAAAACAATTAAATATGGAGAGATTTTGCTTAGGATGTTATGAATGCTACCAAAGATCAAAATTAGTTCCATATTTCTTTTAACTCCTTAGTAAAGATGGAGATGGGAAATAAATGGGCATTACACAGAACTCTTCCCTGCTGAGAAATTGAGTGTGGTATCGCCAGGCAGTCCCCATCCTGCTCATTCTGACCATTCTGAATTAGAACCAACTGACATGCAATATGGGGTTTTATGCTCACATTTCTTCTGTCATCATAGAGAATTTAGAAATATTGTTTTCATATTTTAGATTTTTGTTTGCTAATCTAGTTAACAAGAAATCTGGGTTCCACTGCCTATGCTGGTTTTTAAAATAGTTATTCATATATACTATCCAAAATGGACCCAAAGATAAAGCGAATCTGTAGTGCCTAAAGTATCCATACTTAAAAGACAAGATTGACTATTGTGGAGGTAGTATGGTGAAGAGAGAGAATCTTGGCTTGGTGCTACAAACTTGGACTTAATGCTTGAGTTTATGACTTTGGAAAAGTGACATCAGTTTTTTGTTTGTTTCTTTGTTTTTGATGCTGACAGCATTTATAACATGGGAAGAAAGACTTAACTCGGCTGCTGATTTAAACTGGAAGGAGCAGTGCTCCAGTTGACAATCTGTTCTGGTTATTCTGTCACCTTTGTTACTAATGGCTAACCTAATGTTTATTGGGCATTCTAGTCCTATGCAGCACCTTTCAACACACCCAACACAACTGTGCCCTGGGAGATGATTAGACACTTAACCAAAGCTAAAGAAATTTGACAGTGAAAATACATTCAGAGCTTGCTTGCTTTTGTTTTTAAAATTCAATAACTGTTTAATCTCCATTTTCATTCAGTTGGCTGCTGTTCCCCTTTTAAATCAGAGTGATAAATAGGCCCTTTGGTTGTGCCGTAGAGGTAGAGGTAGGTGTTTTGAAAATTGCTTACAAAACTTCCATTAAGGGGCGGAGCCAAGATGGCGACTAGCACACACAGTTTCCGAGCTGTGGAAGAGATAAAGTTCTGAGTTGGTGAGTGGAAGGACTTCTGAAGCCAGGGAAATGATGGAGAGACTTTCTAAACAACAGGGAACATCACAGGAGGTGAAAACCTTGGTCTCGGGTCACCCAGGGACTTGTTTGGGGAAGGTGAGAAACGATCCTTTGATCTCGCGGCACTCCCCTCCCCCAGACCTCCCTCCTCCTCACAGCTGACTCCTCTTTCTCAGCGCAGACCTAACTGCCTGGGGCCTGCAGCCACTGAGGCGGAGCCCCAAGCCCTTTATTGGCAAAGGCCAGCAGTATGTGTCTCGGAGTCCCAGATCCACGCGGCGGCTGCACCATCCTCCCAGGGCACGAGTCTGCTAGACGCCATACTAGCTCCGCAGGAGCGCCACCACTGACCATACGGCCCGCCCAATCCCACAGTGACAGAGAATACGCTGTATACTCACCAAAACCAGGCAGAAACACCATACAAGCTAGACACACCAGGCACTGGGCTTCCCAAGCTTGGAGAGCAGAGTGAAGAGACCCCAGGACTTCCCAGAAAGCATCTGGACTAGCAACCCAGTCTCCAGTTACAGCGGGACTTTCTAACCTGGCAGCAGAGCAGCACTGAGCTGGCAGGGCACATCAGCCTTCCAGTTTAAGATTAACCAGGGCCAAACCAGAGAACAAAAAGCCTGGTTACCCCTATTCCTACTGACGTGACCACCCTGAAATCTCCAGCTGCAGCAAGACCTCATAACCTGGCAGTGACAGCAGCATTGAACTGGCGGAGCACATCAAAGAAGCAGGGCCAAACCAGAGAGCAGAGAGTCTAGATACCCCGATCTCTGCCAAGTGACCTGCCTGTAAGTGAGTGCACCCTTGAGAATCTGCAGATCCCCAGATCCTGGGTCCTTCTAAAACAGAAGCCAGGCATCGAACCCCCTCCCACCCATATACCCACTTAGGGAAACAGAGGGGCACTTGGGACATTGAAGTTCCTGCTCTGTGGGTCTAATTGAGGAGTTAAGGCAGTTGATGCCAGAAATTGTGCTGCGATCATCACTAGCGCCTGCGACGTATACATTGCAGAGCCCCTCCCACACACTCAAGGGTTCAACATTAGCCATCACTCTGTCCCTCAAGACACATGCCCATGCACACTTACACACACACGCGCGCACACACACACACACACACACACACACACGCTTGCATTTGCCCCTTTTGGGCCTGCGTACTTTCCTCCCACAGGTACAGCTAGTCCTCAGGACACGCTAAGAACACGGGACCTCTCTCAGCTTCCTGAAGAATTCTCCAGACTCCAGAGAGAGACAGTACCAGTCTGATCTGCAGAATCCAAAAACAAACAGGGAAGGTCTCAGATAAGCCAATGGCCAGGGGTAGGCGAAAGAACACTTCCAACATAAATCAGGACATCATGACTTCACCAGCAAACTCCAAAATCGATGGATACTCCAATTCATCAGAAGCACAGGAAAATGACCTTAAAGCCATGCTTGCTCAATTATTTGAGGCTCATAAGGAGGAAATGAACAAATCTTTCAAAGAGTTGGCCAGTCAATTGGAGGTAAAGAAAGAAGAAATAGACAAAACCCTTAAAGAAACACAGGCAAACATAGCCAAACAAATAGAGGCACAAGTAGAGAAAAAATTAGTGACATATAAAAAGGAAATGAACAAAGAAATAGAGTCCATCGTAGAGAGACAGGAATCCAAATTCAAACACATGAAAGAAATGGTGCAAGGCATGAAAACAAAATTAGAATCAATGAAGAAAACACAAAATGAGAAAACCCTTGAGCTGGAGAACTTGGAGAAAAGATCAGGAACCACAAAAGTAAGCATCACCAACAGAATACAAGAGATGGAAGAGAGAATCTCTGGAGCTGAAGACGCACTTGCAGAAATTGATACTTCTCTCAAAGAAAAAGTAAAATCAGAAAAGTTCCAATCACAAAATATCCAAGAAATCAAGGATGCTATGAAAAGACAAAATCTAACAATAATAGGAATTGATGAAAAAGAAGACTCCAGGCTCCAGGGTCCAGAAAATATTTTCAAGACAATCATAGAAGAAAATTTTCCCAACTTAAAGAAAGATATGTCCATAAATATACAAGAGGCCTACAGAACACCAAATAGACTAGACCAGAAAAGAAACACATCACATCACATCATAGTCAAAACACTAAACTACAGAACAAAGAAAAGATATTAAAAGCAGCAAGGGGAAAAGGCCAAGTAACATATGAAGGTAGACCTATAAGAATCACACCAGACTTCTCATCAGAAACTATGAAAGCCAGAAGGGCCTGGGCAAGTATCATGGAGACTCTAAGAGATCACAAATGTCAACCCAGACTACTATACCCTGCAAAGCTTTCAATCAACATAGATGGAGAAAACAAAATATTCCATGACAAAACTAAATTTACGCAATATCTACACAGCAAACCAACCCTACAGAAGATACTAGAAGGAAAACTCCAATCCAACGAAAACGAATTCACCCAAGAAAACAGGGCATACAGATAATATCCCAACAAAAATGAAAAGAAAACAAGCAATGAAACAGGGTAAGATCACCGACTCCATTACAAAAGGAACTAACATGCATTGGTCACTATTATCTATCAATATTAATGGACTCAACTCACCAATAAAAAGACACAGGCTAACAGAATGGTTACAGAAACAGGATCCAGCATTCTGTTGTATCCAAGAAACACACCTATGCAACAAAGATAAACACTACCTCAGAGTAAAGGGCTAGAAAAATGTTTTTCAAGCAAATGGTTCCAGAAAACAAGCTGGAGTAGCCATCCTAATATCTAATAAAATAGACTTTCATGCAAAGTTAATCTAAAAAGATAAGGAGGGCCACTATATTCTCATCAAAGGAAAAATCCACCAAGAGGACATCACAATCTTGAATATCTATGCCCCAAATATAAGAGCACCGACATTCGTAAATGAAACATTATTAAAGCTTAAATCATACATTGATCCTAATACCCTAATAGTGGGAGACTTCAACACTCCACTCTCACCAAGGGACAGATCAACTAGACAGAAAACAAATAGGGAAATAAAAGAACTCACAGAATCCCTAAATCAAATGGACCTAATAGACGTCTACAGATCTCTTCACCCAAACTCAAAAGAGTACACCTTTTCAGCACTGCATGGAACCTTCTCCAAAATAGACCATATAGTGGGTCACAAAGCAAGCCTCAACAGATACAAAAGGATTGAAATAATCCATTGTATACTATCTGACCACCATGGACTAAAGCTGGACATCAACAACAACAGAAACAACAAAAAGCTGACACGCACATGGAAACTGAACAACTTACTACTCAATGACAGCTGGGTTAAGGAAGAAATAAAGAAAGAAATTAAAGACTTCCTAGAATTCAATGAAAATGAAGGCACAACATACCCAAATTTATGGAACACATTGAAAGCAGTGCTCAGAGGAAAATTTATAGCACTAAGTGCCTACAAGAAGAAATCTGTAACATCACATACAAACAACTTAATGGCCCAACTGAAAAACCTAGAAAAAAAAGAAGCAGATACACCCAAGAGGAGCACAGGCTCTAAGAGCAACAATCAATAAATGGGACCTCATGAAACTGAAAAGCTTCTGTAAAGCAAAAGACACTGTCATCAAAACAAATAGACAGCCTACAGATTGGGAAAGAATCTTCACCAACCCTTTATCTGACAGTATATATAAAGAACTAAAGAAGCAGAAAAGTAACAAACCAAGTATCCAATTAAAAAATGGGGAACAGAACTAAACAGAGAATTCTCGAAAGAGGAACATCGAATGGCAGAGAAACACTTAAAGAAATGCTCAACCTCATTAGCTATTAGGGAAATGCAAATCAAAACGACCCTGAGATTTCACCTTACACCCATCAGAATGGCCAAGATGAAAAACGCAAGTGATAGCACATGCTGGAGAGGTTGAGAGAGAAAAGGGAACCCTCCTCCACTGCTGGTGGGAATGTAAACTGGTACAACCACTTTGGCAGTCAATGTGGCACTTTCTCAGACAACTAGGTAGTGCTACCTAGTTGAGGTAGTGCTACCTCAAGACCCAGCTATACCACTCCTAGGTATATACCCAAAATTTTCTCAAGTACACAACAAGGACATTTGTTCAACCATGTTTGTAGCAGCTTTATTTGTAATAGCCAGAACTTGGAAACAACCCAGATGTCCATCAACACAGGAATGGATACAGAAATTGTGGTATTTTTACACAATGGAATAGTACTCAGCAATCAAAAAGAAGGAAATCATGAAATTTGCAGGCAGGTGGTGGGATCTAGAAAAGATCATTCTGAGTGAAGTATCCCAGAAGGAGAAAGACAAACATGGTATATACTCGCTTATATAGACCTACAAGATATGATAAACATAATGAAATCTACACACTTAAAGAAGCTAATCAAGAAAGTGGACACAGGCGAAGATGATCAATCCTCATTTAGAAAGACAAAGGGGATGTGCATTGAACATATGACAGGAGTCTACCACAAAAGGCAGCTGAAAGGCTCTACCTAGCAGTGTTTCAAAGCAGACACCACGACTCATAACCAAACCCTCGGCAGAGTGCAGGGAATCATATGAAAGAAGGGGAGTTAGTATGATATGGAAAGGATAGGAACTCTACAAGTACCAAATATATCTGGGCACAGGGTCTTTTCTGAGACTGACACTCAACCAAGGACCATCTATGGATATAACATAGAACTTCTGCTCGGATGTGGCCCGCGGTAGCTTTCCAAAATAAGTTTTCCAAAACTACTTTGGAAAACCAGTAGTTTTCCAAAGTAAGGGGAACAAGGACTATTTCTAACAGGATCTCAAGGGCAGGCTCTTTGCCCCCCGCCCCCTGGGGAGGAGCAGTCCTGTTAGGCCACAGAGGAGGACTGGACTTTGCAGCCAGCCCTGAAGATACCTGCTAAAATAGGGTCAAATGAAAAGGGAGGAGGTCCTCCCCTATCAATGGACTTGGAAAGGGGCAGGGAGGAGACCAGGGAGGGAGTGTGGGGTTGGGGAGGGAATGAGGGAGCGGGATACAGCTGGGACACAGAGCTAACAAAATGTAACTAAAAAGAAAAATAAAATTAAAAAAAAACTTCCATTAAAACTTTGGATTACTTTCTCAAACTAGTTTAGTAAAAAGAGGGAAAGCATGAACTAATAATTTGTTTATACAAACTTATTTATCATGCAAAATGAATTTGTAGCCCTACAGCTTCTACACAAACTATCCCATTGGAATATTATTTTTTTTTATTTTCATTCTTTTGTCATATATTACAGGCCAGGTGCAGCTTCTTCCTCCCCTCCCCTTAGTCTCTCTCTTCCCACCTCCCTTCTTTTCCCAGACCCACATCCTCTACCTCACCTCTCCCTCCTCCTCCCCTCACATTAGAGCTGGTCTCCTAGGGACATCAACTAAACACAGCATACTGAGCTACAATATGACCAGGCACTTACAGGCACTCACATCAAGGCTGGACAAGCCAACCCTGTAGGAGGAATAAGGCGCCACAAGTGGGCAAAACAGTTAGAGACAGCTACTGCTCTCACTATTAGGACTCCCACAGGAACAGCAAGCTACTCAGCCATAACATGTATGCTGAGGACTGAGGTCAGACCTCCTACAACCAGACCAGATGTAAAGTGAATAAAGAATAAGTTAATTTAAGAGATATTAATGACCGATGATTGTTAATTCCTGTTATTTTTATGTTGTTGTTGGTAGTGTGTGTGTGTGTCTGTGTGTATTTGCTTCTTTTCTTTTGGTTTTGCTGGTGAGGGGTTATTTATTTCCTGTGTTTTCTTGGGTATAGTTAAATTTCTTGGGTTAGAGTTTTCCTTTTAGTATTTTCTGTAGGACTCAATTTGTGGACAGATATTGCTTAAATTTGGTTTTCTCCATTTATGGTGACTGAAAGTTTTGCTGGGTCTAGCAGTCTAGTCTCTTAGAAACTGCAAGAGATCTGTCCAGGCCATTCCGGCTTTTAGACTCTCTACTCAGAAAGCAAGCGTAATTCTAATAGGTCTGCCTTCACATGTTACTTGGCCTCTTTCACTTTTTAGAGAAATTTTAATCCAGCAACATGGTTACTCTGGCAAGGGATCACATCCAAAGACTTAGGTCTGTGTGATCACGCTGAAATACAGACATGCCCTTCGTCCCTTTACTCCCTCTGGCTGGAATTCATACCTTTAATCTCTCTGGCTGGAATATGGAAACACCTTTAGTCCACACCTTTGATCATCCTAAACAATGATGTCTAATGGAGAGACAAAGTGACAAATCAGAGAAAGATCTGACAGAATGAGTCAGAGATAGGATATGCTCAACTCTCATGAGAGAGAGAAAGAGAAAGAGAGAGAGAGAGAGGCTATTAAAGAGCAGGGCAGAGAAAAAGTCAGGGAGATAGTACAGTACAGTGCAAGAAAGTACAGTGCAGGAATACAGGGAGCTCATGAGACAGTACAGTAGAGTTTGGGAGTGCAGTACAGTTAGGTACAGTTTGGTGCAGTTTAGTTGAGTGCAGTGAGTTTGTGGAGCTCAGTTTGTGGACTTCAGAGGCAGTTCCAAGCGTAGCAATTCAGTGAGAAGCAGACAGAAGCCAGTTTGAATCAGTCAGCTTGCAGAGGAGTTTTGAGCCAGAAGAGCTGAGTTGATCCAGCCAGGCAGAGTTCAGAAAGAGCCAGAAAGGATGAGCTTATTCAGCAGTAAGTTTGGGAGGCTGAAATCATTGTAGGCTCATGTTAGCAGATGGAGGCTCAAAGCTGAAGCCTTCATGTTCTGGGCTTTCATTAGATTAGATTGTATGAAGGCTAATAGCTTCGAGGCCTAGGCCTAGGGATAGTTAGAAACGCTCTGGGCTCAGCCCAAGCCAATGCATTCATAAGTCTTGGGTGCGGCTCTCATCTCATCCCCTCATCTGAGGAAACTGAAACAGTTACATAGCTACAGCCATATTCTTCCTTTGCTCTGAATAATTAGTGTTTTGATTGTTATTCGGAGGGGAGATTTTCCTTTGTGGTTCAATCGATTTAGTGTTCTGTAAGCTTCTTATACATTTGTAGGCATCTCTTTAAGTTAGGGAAATATTCTTCTGTAATTTTGTTGAAAATACTTTCTGGACCTTGAAGCTGGGAGTATTCTTTTTCTTCAAATCCTATTATTCTTATGCATTTTTTATAGTGTTCCAGATTTGCTGGATATTTTCTGTCAGGAACTTTTTAGATCAAACATTTTCTTTGACCTGTGAACATACTTTTTTAGTATCTTCAACCCAGAGATTCTTCGATCTCTTGTAGTCTATTGGTGATGCTTGTCTCTGCTATTCCCATTTATTTACCTAGGTTTCCAATTTTCTGTTTTCTTTATTGCTTTTATTTTAATTTTCAGGACTTAAACAGTTTCCTTGGTCTGTTTGTTTGTTTTTGGCTTTCTTGGCATTTTTTAAAGGGATTTATTGATTTTATCTGATTTTTTGTTTGTCTTTTCTTTGATTTCTTTAAGAGATTTTTCAAAATTTCCCCTTTAAGGACCTCTATTATCTTCATAAAGTGGACTTTAAGGTTGCTTTCTTGTGCTTCAGTTGCACCGATACATTCAGGTCTTGCTGTCATAGGATAGTGGCTCTGCTGTGCCATACTTCCTGGC
The DNA here is from genome assembly GCF_907164565.1 of Psammomys obesus. NCBI lineage: Eukaryota > Metazoa > Chordata > Mammalia > Rodentia > Muridae > Psammomys > Psammomys obesus. Next base: position 44,876,251 of record NW_026587216.1, on the reverse strand, counting down.
CTTTGTTGATTGTGTTCTTACACTGGCATTTAGGTATCTGAGTTTGGGACGATTACAGGCGTAGGTGCTGATTTCTGACTTTGTCCTTGTTGGAGGGTATTTAGTACCTTGGCTTCTCTTTCTTCTTTCGTCTTCTGGGCTTTATGTCCTGAATTTCTGGTGGCCGGCTTGACTTCTGAACCACTAGAGACTCTCTGCCCAGGCTGGAGGCTTGACTTTTGGCAACTTGCTTGGCCTTCGGTGCAGCAAGGGGTCTCTGTTCTTCTGATTGGTGTGGCCTGTACCTGAACAGCTGTAGATGGCCAGAATTGGGGGCATGGGCCTAGCCATGAGGTTGGAGGGGAACGGCTATAGACTGGATTTTGGGGAAAGGAGTCTAAGGGATGGGGCATTTCAACTGGGCAGGCAAGTCCCTCTCCTGTTCTTCTGCCTGATGTAGCCTGCGCTGAGCAGCAGGATTCTGCCAGAATCAGGAGCAAGTACCCAGCCATGGGGTGGGCAATGAGGTGTGTGTGTGTGTGTGTGTGTGTGTGTGTGTGTGTGTGTGTGTGTAGGGGAGTGGTGGTAGAATGGGTCTTGGTGAAGCAAGCCTAGGGAATGGGCAGTTCAGCTAATATGGGGTTACTCACCTATCCTTCTGACAGGTTTGGCCTTCATCTGAGTGGCTAGAGTCTGTCCTTCTGCCTCTTCCTGGATTTCTTCTTTATCCTTTAGGAACTCTATCATTGTCATAAGACAGGATTTAAGGTCCTTTTTCTTGTGCTTTAGCTGTGTAGGAATATCTAGGGTTTGCTGTAGTGGGATAGCTGGCCTCTAGTGTGCCATATCACCCTGGCTGTTTTTGATTGTGCTCTTTCGCTGGCCTCTAGTTACCTGGGTTTTGGGTTATTATAGGTTTATGAGCTGATTCCTGACCTTGTTGGATGGATGTGTCTTCCCCTTGCTTTCTGTTTTCTTTCTGGTCTCCTGGCCAAAGTGATCTGTGGTTCTACTGACCAGCGAGCCTTCTGGTCCAGTAGTGTGTCTCCACTGGGATTTTGGTGGTTTGCATGACCTTTGGGGTTTTGGGTGCTCGTGTTGCCTCTGAGGTCCTGGGGTTCTGGGAACTGGCATGTCCTCTGGGGTTCCAGTGCCTAGGGTTTCTGGGGTTCCTCATGTCAGTGTGGCCTCCAGTGGAATGGGAATTTTCTGCAAGGGTTGTGGGTCAGGACATGGAATCCAGGAGATGGGGTCCTGATGGAGACTTCTTGGGTTCCTAGTATCGGCTTGGCTTTGGTAGAGTGAGAGTCTTGTGCCAGACTTGTGGAAAGGGATATTTTTTGGAACTCAGGGAGGGAGCTTTATCTTATTTTTATTTGTGCCAATGACATACATTTTTAATCACTGTAACATGTAATCAATCCTACTGTTCAGAAGAACAAATTTTCCCTTACTGCATCTTTTCTTGGTAAGCCTCACAATTTCTAAGTTTTAATATCCTTAACATTTATTTTAAAATGTGTGTGTGTGCGTGTATGCTTTCATGCACTTGTACAGGTGCACTCGTGGGTGGGGGCGCATGCATGGGCATGCATGCATGCTATGGTATATGCATGCAGCTTAAAAGAGAACTTGGTTGCTGGCAGGTCTTGCTACGCTGTGGGTTCCGAGGACTGAACTCAGGTCCTCAGATTCGGTAGCAGATGCCTTTCCCTGGTAAGCCATCTTGCTGAACCCAGGAATTTTTCTTTCTTCTAGATTTAACAACCAATTTGCCAAATCTCATATCTCTCATTGTTTATATAAATTTAATTGACAGTGAATTACATTTGAAAATTATTTTGTGTAAACCCGGCATCTTTGCAGCTGCAGTGAGTTTTCTTCTTAAAAATTTGGCATAATAAATTTGACAGAGAGCAGGGAAGGTGAATGGGAGGAAAAGGAAGAGTGAAATATTGTAATTAAACTACTACGTCAAAAAGAGAATAGACTTGGGGATATTATGCATTCAGTTAGGAAATCTATTTACAACCTTTAGCAAATGTTCGGTTTCTTTTTATAGATTATATAGATTTTGTCTTTAGGAATAATATAGGTCTTATTTAAGAGCATTGTGAATAGGACTATTTCCATTCAGCATGTGCTGCATTCTTCAAATTGCCTTGAAGTCTTTAGTGTGGTTTTATGACGGAGAGCCCCTGGTGATACCAGTCTCCTCTGTGTGGTCACTATATCAAGCTTGTGTGCACTGCTCAAGTGTTGGGTTTCATGATTTTCTCTCCCTTTTCTATCAAGTTCAGAGAGCAATATGTGAAAATCCCTATCTATGTTTGTTATTTTTTTCTAATTTAATATTGAGATTTTATTTTCTAAAGCTTATGATTTTTACAAAAAGGCAAGTACTAAAACCAGCAAAGCATGTACAATTTTTGTGCCTTTCAGACTGAAGCCAGTGGTTATAACACTGACCTCTTATGAAAATAACAAACACAGGCAGATTTCCCCGGTGACCACAGGGATTCAGGTGTTTTGCTTGGGAGTGACTTTATAGCAGTAAGTTTTTATTGGACCACTTGTTTTCTGAGAAGTGACTTGATCGGTTTGACCAAGTAACTGTACCCTCTGGTATTTGTTGTTGCTGCTTTTGAACACTGTGGTGAAGCACATTCTGAGTAGTTGTTTTATTCGTGAGTGCTCCAGGCAGCAACGCTCTGTATCACACAGAAGTGGGCCAGCCAGGGTCCAGCTGTCATCAGCACACCTGCTTTCTGACCTCAGAGATTTTCAGGGAGATCCTTCTATTTATATCTCTATTTATTTTCTCAAAGTTAGTTTTATTTAAAAAAAGATGTTTTGTTTTTTGTTTTTGTTTTTGTTTTTTTTCTGTAGACACCCGTGTTCTGTAGAGTGTGCTCATGCAAAAACCCAACTCTTACTGCGAAGGGGATAAGCAATACTTTATTTTTGATACAAATATGAATGACCATGGACTGGGAACACAGATTTAGGTTACCCCAAGTTGCACGTTTTCACATGAAAGCAATTTCATAATTTTTAATTTTTAATAGGTTCAGAAAAAAAAGTTGTAAGCCAAGTTAGATTTTTACATTGGTAGAAAACAACAAACAAACAAAAACAAAACAAAACATCAATGATGGTTACAGAAATAAAAAGCTACAGGCTGCTGTCTGTCTTAATTTTCAGCTCCTTGATTATTGAAAATCAGGCTTTGGTTAAAATAATACATTCCAAAACGTTTAGACACAGGATTAGATGAACCTCTAAAGAGGAGGTCAAGGAATGGCCATTTAGAGGGCTAACAATAGGCAAAGATAAATTGTAACCAGGCTCTGGGCCTGTAGCATTATGAACTCTCTCCAATTACCAACATTTTAATCAATTCGTCAGCCTTGCACAAAGTTCCAATTAGAAGATGTAGCTACTTCACAAGAGTTTTACTCCTACTTCTCATATCATCTGTAAAGATACAATTTTATGCATCTATAAATTCTAGGACACACAAGTGAGGAAAATGTGATATTTGTTTTTCTGAGTAACTTAACTTGTTACTATAGTTGTCTCTATTTGTATCTGTTTTCGCACAAACTATAACTTTATTCTTCTTTATGGCTGAAGGAAGTGACACTATGTACATCACCCCATCTTCTTTATGCATTCCTCTGTAAAAGGGATGCATGAAGTAAGTCGGCTCTATAGCTTCACTATTATGCATTCCTCTGTAAAAGGGATGCATGAAGTAAGTCGGCTCTATAGCTTCACTATCATGAATAGCGCTATAGCACTCAAGAAACAGCTCTATAATTGACAAGAGGGACTTCATGGAATTAAAAGCTTCTACAAAACAAAGGAAACAACAAAGTGAAGAGATAGCTAAAGAGTGGATGAAGATCTTTACTATCTATGCACCTGACAGAGGACTAACATCTAAAATATACAAATAACTCCCCCCCCCCAAAAAAAAAGCTGAGCATCAACTCATTCAACATATGGGCTAAGGAAATGGTGAGACAATTAGCAAAAGATGAAAGCCAAATCAACATATTTAAAGATATTCAACATCACTAGCCATTATAGGAAAACAAATAAGCAAATGAAAACAAAATGCTGTTAAAATCTGAACAAGAAGGAACCCTTGTATATTGCTGGTGGAAGTGATACTAGTCAGGCCATGGTGGAAATCAGCAAGGAGGCTCCTAAATAGTAAAGCTACTTTCACCATATGACCAGATATATGTATGACTCCTTAATATTTACTCCAAAGATTTCAAGTTAATATGTCAGAAAAGTCCTTTCTTGATGTCATGATTTCCCCAGCTTTGCTGACCATATATAGAAATTAATAGAATACTTACCCTTCAAGATGGTTCCACTTCTTTCTTGAGCCCTAGTTTGTGAGATAAAGTTAGTCTGTGAGGTTTGGTCAGATTTTTATTTCCTTTTAAAATATACTTTACATGTACCAAATAAAGAAGGGCTTTTATTTTTATTAGGAAACTTGGAAGGACTCTGGGATCTTTTTATTTTACTGAGTATTTGTGAAACAGCTCTTATATCCCTAAGCCTCTCCCAAATGACTCACCTTTGGTCTTTGCAGTTTCCAGGAAGGAACAGTATGGATATTTTAGGCACTTAGAGAAATGTTTATTCAGTAGAGAAGAAGAAAGGAAACTCACTGAGTTTGTACCAGGTGTCAGACATGACTGGATTATCTGATGATCTCTGAAACCCTGAAAGACAGCCACTATGAGCTTGTAACTGTTGATTATCTTTGGAAGTCAAGGATAAAAGCTCTTAGAATGTTTACTTTGTTCTTTCCATGTGATTAAACTAGCCACAGGACTGAAAAAACATAGATCTGTCTGCTTCCTAAATCCATGAGTTTTCCTACAATATTACAGTAACTTTTGTAATTACTTTATTGATTAGCTGTAATTTCTTATTGCATACTTAATGAGAACCTGGCAAAACAATTACCAAGAGCTTGATTGACTATAATTACTTTTAATAATGTTTTGTTATTTTAGATTTTCCGTCAGAAAAACTAATCAAATTCATGTTTCTTCCTTCTTTCTCTTCTTCCTTCCTCCTTCCCTCCCTCTCTCCATTCCCCTTTCTTTCTTCCTTCTTCTCTTTCTCCTTCCTTTCCTCCCCCTCCTCCCTCCCCCCTTTCACCTGTAGTAGAAGTCAACCTCAAATTCATTATGTGTCCACCACACTTTTATATGGTGCTAGGAACATTTATATTTATATGGCGCTAGGGCTTCGTGCATACAAGCTAAGTACTGTATCAACTGAGCTACCTCTATAGCCCCACGTTCATTTTTTTATTCTATCTCTTAGCATTGAAATAATTCTTTACCAGTTGGACATTTTAGAGCTTTCACCTTAGAAAAAGTTACACCACATAAAATATTGTATGCAGTTTAAGAGGGCTCCATGCATTTCTCTGATACCTGATAGTTGAACTCAGGGTAACATTGTATTAGAAGACATTTGATCTCTCATTTCCTTACAACCCTATGCTTTTCTTGAGGCTTCAGTTTCATTATGTATGATGTGCTATAAACTTAAGAGATGGTATTGTCTAATATCTTCCTATGAGTGAGTATATACCCTGTGTGTCTTTCTGCTTCTAATCCTAAAAGCAGAAAGCTTCTAATCCTAACCTCACTCAGGAAAATCTTTTCCAGTTTCCACCATTTGCCTGCAAATTTCATGATTTCCTTGTTTTTTTTTTTTTTTTTTTTTATCGCTGAGTAATATTCCATTGTGTAAATGTACCACAATTTCTGTATCCATTTCTCAACTGAGGGGCATCTGGGCTGTTTCCAGCTTCTGGCTATTACAAATAAAGCTGCTACAAACATGGTTGAGCAAATGTCTTTGTGTACTTGAGTGCCTCTTGGATATATGCCTAGGAGTGGCATAGCTGGATCTTGAGGAAGCGCTATTCCTAATTGCCTGAGAAAGTGCCAGATTGATTTCCAAAGTGGTTGTACAAGTTTACATTCCCACCAGCAATGTGGGAATGTAAACTTTCTCCACATCCTCTCCAGCATGTGTTGTCACTCGAGTTATTTATCTTAGCCATTCCGATGGTGTAAGGTGAAATCTCAGGGCCGTTTTGATTTGCATTTCCCTGATGACTAAGAATGTTGAACATTTCTTTAAGTGTTTCTCTGCCATTCGATATTCCTCTATTGAGAATTCTCGGTTTAGCTCTGTACCCCATTTTTTAATTGGATTAATTGATTTGTTGCTGTTTAACTTTTTGAGTTTTTTATGTATACTGGGTGTTAGCCCTCTGTCAGATATTGGTGAAGATCCTTTCCCAATATATAGGCAATTGTTTTGTTCTGATGACGGTGTTCTTTGCTTTACAGAAGCTTTTCAGTTTCATGAGGTCCCATTTATTGATTGTTGCTCTTAGAGCCTCTGCTGTTGGTGTTCTGTTCAGGAAGTTGTCTCCTGTGCCAATGAGTTCCAGGCTCTTCCCCACTTTTTCTTCTAACAGGTTTAGTGTGTCTGGTTTTATATCGAGGTCTTTGATACACTTTGTGCAGGGTGATAAATATGGATCTATTTGCATTTTTCTACATGTAGACATCCAGTTAGACATATCATATAGGATAAACATACTAAAATCTGTACACCAAAGGAAGCTAATCAAGAAGGAGGACTCTGGCTAAGATGCTCAATCCCCATTCAGGAAGGTGAAGAGAATGGACATCAGAGGAAGGAGAAAACAGGGAACAGGACAGAAGCCTACCACAGAGGGCCTCTGAAAGGCTCTACCCTGCAGGATATCGAGGCAAATGCTGAAACTCATAGCCAAACTTTGGGCAGAGTGCAGGGAATCTTATGAAAGAAGTGGGAGATAGTAAGACCTGGAGAGGACAGGAGCTCCACAAGGAGAGCAACCAATCCAAAAAGTCTGGGCACAGGGGTCATTTCTGAGACTGATACTCCAGCCAAGGACCACTCATGGAGATGACCTGGAACTCCTGCACAGAGGTAGCCCATGGCAGTTCAGTGTCCAAGTGAGTTCCATAGTAATGGAGACAGGGACTGTCTCTGACAGGAACTGATTGGCCTGATCTTTGATCACCTCCCCCCCCCTCGCCCCCCCGAGGGAGGAGCAGCTTTACCAGGTCACAGAGGAAGACAATACAGCTACTCCTGATGAGACCTGATAGACTAGGATCAGAGGGAAGGGCAGGAGGACCTCCCTTATCAGTGGACTGGGGGAGGCGCACAGGTAGGGAAGAGGAAGAGAGGTACAGGGGGGATACAAAGTGAAAAAATTATAATTAATAAAAATAAAAATAATTTAAAAAACAATAAAAATAAACTTTACAATGAGAAAAAAAGAGATGATACTGTTAGCCAAGAGGAAATATGACTTCTTAAGACATGTGTGTGTGTGTGTGTGTGTACCAAACAATCTGATTTGTCTTTCTGAAACATTTATTATATTTTAATGACTATAGTTTTCTATCCTTACTTTTTTCTAAGCTTTGTTATCTGGTCTTTCTTTTGAGTTTTATTCTCTGAGTCATACTAAGTGTCTATATTTCTATGTTAAATTACAAATGAGTTTGATGTCATCACATACAGTTCATTATGAATCAACAATTTATTTGTTAATTTGAGTCACTAGAGAATAATTTCAGAGGGCTAAGTCATTATACACTAATTTTTTTGGACCAGTCTTTGTACATGGACATGGATTTGTAAAATCTATTGTAAAGGACCTATAATTAAGCATTCTTGATTTTATTGTTGACAATATGTGATGGAGAATAATTGGTTTCAGTGGAAGAACATGTTGATCAGTACTGTATCCGTGGTGAGGCAGCTTATATAAAACACAACTGGAATACTGTTCCTTATTAAAATTCCTTTAGCATGTTTGTTACAGTATCTTTCATTCACCTGATCTAATTGTCATCTCTGAGGCTTACTGCCTTCATCTCTAACCTAGGTCTGGTCCTGGAAGTTTCTAGCCTCCATACAATCTAATCTAGGCCCAGAATGTTTTCAGCATCTGAGAATTACTGATGAATAAGCGCGACCTCTCTAGCTTTTTCTGAACTCTGCCTGGCTCACTCAACTAAGCTGTTCTGGCTCAAACCTCATCTCCAAGATGACTGATTCAAGCTGGCTTCTCTTAGCTTCTAATTTAATTACTCAGCTTGGCCTCAAACTAACTCTAGCAATCTGATTTAATTTTCTGGCTCCTTATTCTTTGCCTTGTCTGTCTTCACCGTGTATAGCTTGTTCTCTCTACAACTTATCTCTGTAAAACTGTCCCAGTAAAACTGCCACCTGCTCTTTCTATTCACTGTTCTCTTTTTAGTCACTTCTCTTTCCTCCTTCTTCTCATGAGAGTTGGGCATATCCTATTCTGTTAAACTTTCTCTGATTCCTCACTTTATCTTTCTCTCAATTAGACATCTATGTCAAACATGGGTGCTTCCTTCTACATACTAACTTTATTTTCATTGTTTGGGATGAAAGATGTGTGCTAAGGGCGTGTCTATATTCTGACCAGATTACACAGAACTAGAAGGTCTTTGGTTGTGATCAGAGCAGCCATGTTGCTAGATTAAAATTTCTCTACACACATTAAAACATTTCTCTGGCTACTGATGATGGTGTATTAATGTACTGTTGATGTCACTGGATGAATTCATTGGTTCACTATTTCTTTGAATGACAAATAATGTTATTTTTGGAGAATAGCCTTGCACAATTGAGAATTTATTTGAGAATTTATCAGATCAGGCTCTGTAGCCAAATCTGAGGTTAGTTAGATTTAGGGAAGTTAAACAACCATATGAATTACTTTGATATGAAACCCGAAGTCATTGAAAGTCAGACATGAGATAAATGCCATCTTGACTTGTTTTATTTGGGCAGAATGGCATTTGAATACAGTTTAAATTCCCAAATGTATATAAAAAAATGAAGAGTTCCCCACAAAATCCAGGAGTTTGCTTTCTATTTGGGAAAAAAGAATTCTGCTATCACTAGATCTCAACAATCTGAATTTCAGCTGCACACATCATTGTATGCTCATAGTTTTCTTTCATAGAGATGAAGATGAATGATTTCTGGTACCTCATATCAAATGAAGGAAAATGGTTGATAAACTGAGAGGACATCATATGAGAAAGAGCACATTTCTCCCTAAAACTGAAGATATAGATATATAACTCATGTATATATTATGAGTTTCTATCTTCAAACAGCAACTTAAAAATACCATTATATAAACAATCATATTAATAAACATGATTAATAAGTAGAAAACTTGTCCACTGAGAAAGTTAAGAATCTGAGAAAAAGAGCTATTTTTTTTTTTTAAGAAAACCAAGTCTGAGTAATACCACTGTGAGGTTCAGTTATGTAATAGCTACAAATATTTCCTCGGTAGTAGAAATACATTTGTTCAGTGTTTGGACACATGGTCTCCCATTAAACCCAACAATGGCCTAGGTTGTTTCACTGTGTATCCAAAAAGGAATTGTGCGTTCACCTGACCTCCTGAGTGATCACATGCCTTAACTCCTATATCTTTCTCTAGAAACAGTTTTTTTAATAAATGAGGAAGCAATCAAGAAGGAAGACCGTGGGTAATATGATCAATCCTCACTCGGAAAGGCCAACAGGATGGACAGAAGAAGAGGGAGAAAACAGGGAACAGGACAGGGCCTACCACAGAGGGCCTCTGAAAGACTCTACCTAGCAGGGTATCGAAGCAGATGCTGAGACTCATAGCCAGACTTTAGACAGAGTGCAGGAAATCTTATGAAAGAAGTGGGATATGAAAGACCTGGAGTAGACAGGATCTCCACAAGGAGACCAACAGAACCAAAAATCTGGACCCAGGGGTCTTTTCTGAGACCGATACTCCAACCAAGGACCATGCATGGAGATAACCTAGAACTCCTGCACATATGTATCCCCTGGCATCTGAATCTCCAAGTGGGTTCCTAGTAAGGGGAACAGGGGCTATCTCTGACATATGCTCAGTGGCTGGCTCTTTGATCACCTCCCTCTGAGGGGGGAACAGCCTTATCAAGGCACAGAGGAAGACAGTGCAGCTAGTCTTGATGAGACCTGATAAGCTAGGGTCAGATGGAATGGGAGGAGGACCTCCCCTATCAGTGGACTTGGGGAGGATAATGGAAAGAGAAGAGGGAGGGTGGAATTGGGAGGGGACGAAGGAGGGGGCTACAGCTGGGATACAAATTGAATAAATTATAATTAGTAAAAATAAATAAATTGAAAAAAGAAAAAAACATCTGTGTTCCTAAAAAAAAAAAAGATGAGGAATCTGAAAGGAATACTTATATTAAAGACAGAAATATATGTCTTACCAGGAAATAACAAATTGGCAAATTTAATTTCAACTTTCAATACTAGCATAGAATATTGAATAGCTGAGAACCTGATGAATAATTTGTTAAGGTTTGCATCTGTTGTAGATGATGAGAACCCATATACAGCAAATCTCACCAGGCCAGCTACATCTATGTGCAATATAAATAATATCAATATTATTGAAGAAGTTTTGGGAGGCACAACAGCAGAAGACAAACTGTGCTGAAGAGTCTTGAGGTACTTAAGGAAGACTTTCAGGCAGTATTAGGATATGGCTTTAGGAGGTCCTAGCATGGACGTATATGTTAACATTGAATTGCTTGTGTCATCTCAGGTGGTGAAATCTGTGGGGACACATTGCTATTTGTCAGCTACGCCTTTGTACCAAATGGTTAACAAAGATGGTTTCTGTCCTGGAGTAAGTAAAGCTTCAAGCTGAAAGCAATCCTGTGACTTGCACATCAGACCTTTGCCTGAGGAACTGGAGACACAGTTCAGTGCTTGTGTGACACAGACACTAGAGGCAGTGTGTGTGTGTGTGTGTGTGTGTGTGTGTGTGTGCATGTTGAAAGAAAGAACCTGTTTATAATACCTTAGGAAAAACTCTTTCTTCAGCTCTCTATGGATCATAATTCTTGAGGTTTCTGGTTGATGTTAAAATTGACCTACAAACTTTGAAAGGACTTGCATGAATGGTTACAACTAATTGAATATACCATTACAAGTAAAAAAGAAAATCTCTGAGAAACAGAGACAAAGAGATTTTAGTTTACATGGCTTCTAGAAGTGAAAGCTACAGATTACACTGTAATCCGTAAATGCTGAAGTTGTGACAGTTCAAGTGAATGCTTTGTGATTCTTAAGATTCATAAAAAAAAAATGACATCTTTTTAACAAAGCTAAGTTCCCCAAGAAAAACCATGTGAGCAGCATTGGAGGGTATGTGGAACTTCCTGAACTGTTGAAATATGTTGATAAAAACTGAATACTCTTTGGGAATGCTGAATCCCACCCAGTTGTGTTCCTAATGACATAAACACTGTGAAAAAAAAACATTGTAGGCATATGTAAAATATATTTGTTTGTGAATGAACAAAAGTAAAAAATTTCCTTCTTCCCTTTCTTTCCTTCTTTTGTTCTTACCTTCAGGATGGCATTGAACTCACAAAGATTCACCTGCCTCTGCATCCCTGAGTGCTGGGATTACCAGTGTGCGCCACTGCGCCTGGCTCAAAAGTAAATAATAATTTTCAATGAAGACTATAAGACTGCTTTTTATACTGCATGGTCATGATAAAACATACAGATAAAATATACCTGAGTGTGAAAGAAATAGAAAATAATTAATGACTTCTGATTTTAATATGTTTATGAGTGTCTGATTAAAGTTATGCTCTTCTCTATAATCCATGATTGCATGATAATCTGAGGCGTCTATAATAGTAGTTAAAATTTGTTTTCAGATCCTTTAATACAAGTTTTCACATTTGTCAACCACCTTGTTCTGTAGACATTCTACAGGTAGGTTTCCAAGTCATGCACTAATCTTTCCTGGAAGCTTACAAAGCAATGAAGTATTTTCAACTAATTAACTAATTAATTAATTAATCTTCATTACTGTTTGTATATTGAGCAGTTGATTTCTTTATATGTATATTATATATATATATATGTATGTATTTTTTTTTTTTTACAATGTATTCACTTTATATCTGAGCAGGTGTCTTGGTACTCTCCATGTATGGTCCTTAGTTGATGCATCAGCCTCTGCAGTTTCCTGCTGGGTCCAGCTTTTTTTCGGTTCTGTTGTTCTCATTGTGGAACTCCTGACCCCTCCAGGTCTTTCCACCCACCCCATCTTCCATAAGATCCCCTTCACTCTGCACAAAGTTTAACTGTGAGTCTCTGCATCAGCTTGGATCTTCTGCTGGGTGGAATCTTTCAGAGGACATCTGTGGTAGGCTCCCATCCTGTTCCCTCTCTTCTGCTGCTTCAGTTCTCTATTCTCTTTGCTTTCTGAATGAGAATTAAGAATTAAGCATCCTCCGTAGGGTCCTCCTTTTTATTTAGGTCTGTAGATTTTTGTATGTTTATCTTATATTATATGGCTAATATCCACTTATAAGTGAGTATATACCACGAGTGTCTTTCTGGTTCTAGCAGTTGATTTTTTTCAACACTTAGTTTTTTGTTTTCCTGAAGAATTGAATCAGAAACTCTTGCCTCAGTGTTTTGCCTGAGAAAATGACAAGTAGTAATTTTGCTTTGCACTCTAAATGCCTTTAAAATAATGACCATTAGCTGATGCTGACTCGTTTCTCTGCATGGGCATGCCTGACTTCTGTATTTTCCTTAACAGTTGCTGTTGGCTGGGTTGTCACTCTACTTCTTCATTCATGGTTCTTGAGAATTGATAAAATTGTTGGTGTTCTTTTCCACAATGTTGCACACTCTAAGTAACTGGAAGCAAGAAAAGCCAAATATAAATAAATCATTTATTCCTAGCTAAGGTAAACATATTTTAATTTTGTTGTTTATAAAATGTTGTATATAAGCAATGATGTTCTTAAGATTGTGATGGTAATCTCTGTTATATTTTCAAAGTTTGTTGTACTTCATGGTCATTACTTACAGTAATTATGATTTTCTTAATTTTGCTATAAACTTCATTAGTGCACTTGATCTAAATAATTTATTCACTACACTAAGTAGAGTGTAGGTACTCAATAAGTGTCCTTTGGGATAATATTTCAACAATATATTGAAATGAAACCAATAATTGAGTAATGTATGGTACCGGTTTGTGTATAGACTGGCTGGTGTTGTTGGCAAATCTTAGTGATCTTCAATCAACAGTTTGTTTCTTGCTCTCTCTTCTTGTGGTCAGCGTTGACAGGGCTCTGTACCAGGGCTGGTGGAGGCTTCATACTTTACAGCGGTGCCATCTAGAATGGGGGTGTCCATCCACACTTAGTGTCAGAGAGACTGGACAATCATTCATAAAACTCTCTGAATTCATTTTCCTGGCCATAATTAATCTTTTCCTAGGAGCAAAGAGATGGAGGTGTTGAAGAATAAATACAATATTTGATGAATGTAAGTTGTCACCACACAGTAGGTAAGCTGTAGTAACTGTTAACTAAAATTCTTGGCTATAGCTTCTAGAATAGTTGTTAGATACTATGTAAGTTTCTAAAAGTGAAAATAAATTTATTTTCTAGGAATATCACAGGTAGGCTGCTAGGATGCCCTGGAAGTTCACAAAACAATAAATTTCTTTATTTAATTTTTATTTATTGTGTGTGTGCTTGTGTGTATGTGTATGTTCGTGTGTATATGTGCAGGTATACATATATGTGTGTGTTCTGCATATATGTAAAGGAGCCAAAGGCCAACCGTGAGTGTTATTCCAGAGGAGCTGACTACTTTATTTAATACTTTATTTGGCTTGGGGTTTCCTGGATAGGCTAGGCTGGCTGGCCAAGGAGCCCCAAGTTATCTGTCTATTTCTACTGCTGTCTATATCCCCAGCAATGGGATGACAGGTAGAGGTCATGGGGACTGATCTCAGGTCTCCATGTGTAGGCTTAGACTTTTCACCAAACCCTCTTTATTTAGGGTTCTTAAGCATCTTTACCTTCCTTCCAACCCCCTAATCTTAGGTAGGAGATTAGTACAGAAAAGGGCCATAGACCTCTTTTATCTACTTCCTTATGGTTACGGTCATAGGTCTTTAGAGGATTACTAAACTCAGTTGTAAGGATATCAGCAGTCCAGTCCAAAGGCCAACACCAAGCAGCAACATGAAGTCAACGAAAGCCTCAAGACTAAGTTGGATTGCCTTGAGAAGTTCTGTAGAACATTTTGTCAAGTGTCAAAACATGAAGATCAGCACAGCAATGTCGATTCAAAAAGAGATGTCTCACTGTGCCTAGGCCTCTATATAGCTCCTCTCCCCAGCGTCATCCAAAGATGTTCTCAGCTGGCCAAAGTTATGTGGCTTGCATGAGAGAGCTCACAGCAAAACATCATGTGCCCTCTCACAAGTCATAACATGACAAGTCTTCAAGGAAACCAGAAACTTCCACTTGGTTCATGCTTATATGGCAAGCACTTTACCAACTGAGCTTTGCCTTTAGCCTGAAGTGTGCTTTGACCATCACCGGCTGACAGCACCTGGTGAGAGAAAGAACTTTGACACAATGTTGTAGATCCTCTTACAAAGCAGGTACACCTCAGCCCAGAGCTGAATTCAGTAGCTATTACTGTTTTTATTTAAGGGTTGGCCCTTTTCTACTCTGAAATTAGATTCCAGAATGTATTTTGTATTATGACTCACTTTGCTTATTCTGTCTAGAGAATCATTATCCTCCACATTGATGATGCTCCTGTGGCCCTGGACCCTCTTTTTCAAGGGTGAGTCACATAGTCCTAGACCTAGACAGTTTTGCATTGACTCATCAAGGGCTTTACATTCTTCAAGAGATAGTACCATGGTCCTCATTTCCCATGTTTACATGACAACATTTGAGGTTCTGGGATTCCTAGTTCTAGTCAGAATCTCTTGAGTGTGCCCATGCAAGTTATTTTATATATTATTTTCATAAGTATTTACCTATTCTACAATAAGTTTCATAACCCTTTGGGTTTAAATAAGGAACAGAATCATTTGCAGGGTGAATGTTTGTTGAGAAATAAGTATGAGAATAACTGATATATGTATCACCTAATGCTTTTATATGTTCCTCGTGAGTGTTCAGACACTTTAAGGTTTCTGTAGAAGCAGTACTTACTCAGGTATCAAAGCTTTCACATATTATAGTGGGCTGGGAGGTCTTCTCTCTTTTGTTTGCCTAGACAAAGCTTACCTATTCTATAACAAATAGTCAAAAAGTATCTGTTCTTCTTCAGTGCCACCATGTAGAATCAGTCACTATTCCTTCTGCACACTGCATTGTCGCTACCCCATTGCATGCTATGATGATGGTACAGCACTCTGGATACTACTATGGTGTACCACCCCCTCCATCAGATGTCCTTGAAGGTAAAATAGCATCTCTTCACATTTGTATATGGACACATTTTGAAGTCTTTATGTAATAGGTGCTCTGAATAATATCTTTATCCTGGAGAAAATAGGGTATTACTTAAAATTTTATAGGAAAGTATTTTTAAAATGTTAGCTTAGGTATCAGTGTGAAAGAGGAGGAAATAAGGCATTTTCCTTCATTTCTTTTTATATGTTTGCTTTTTTAATACAAGGTCTTGCTACACATCCTAGGTTGGTATGAAATTTGCTATGCAGTTCAGGTTGGATTTCAACACAGTATCCTCTTGCTTCAGCCTTCTAGAGTTGGGATTACACAAGAAAGGAAATAAACATTTACTTAGTCTTTAAAACTTTTAGTCAGCATCTCACTTTTGACTAGGCTGGCCAAGAACTTGCTATATAGCCCACACTGGCTCAAACTCTCAGTCTTCTTGACTTAGACTTCCAAGTGTTCAAGTGTTGTGATTGGAAGTATTCAAGACCCAATTAATGGCCACTTGTTTCCTCAATTACCTGAGTAACTATTCAGTGAGGAACACGAGACATGAAGATGGTTGGTTCTAAGGCAGTAGGAGTTTAGTAAGCTCTGCTTAGAAGATCCATCAGAAACTGAATGGACATGTGATACAAGAAATGTCCTAAGTGGAGGAAGGGAAAGAGGAGGAATTAAAATAATTTTTGATGTCTAGCTTGAAGTGGTAATGCTATTTATGCAGAAGATTCTGGAAGAACAGTGTTAGGAAAGATGAACAAGTCTCAAGAATGTAATCATGAATAAGAACAAGTATAAAGACATGCACATACCATAATAAAACAATTTCTTAAAAAGGAGGAAATAACCATCAGGATACAGGAAGTTTCTGCTGAAGGAGACTTGGTAAAGGTGATGTGCAGCAGAATACTGAGAGCCCCACCATGGCGCTGGCAGAGCCTTGTGATGCATTCTTCCCTTGAGACGTCAAACGAAAGGAAAATGAACCAAGGTACAAAATTTCTGTGATGAATAACCTTTAAGCTTCTCCCAGGATAAATTTGACACACACTGACACAGGGTCTAAAGGTATAGATTACATCTTCAAATTCTTAAAAAAGAACACATAAATTCATAGGATAGTTTTATTTCAGTAAAGCTTTATTAAAGTTAATTTTCATATAAACTAATAAAAATCTCTGCCTTACTTGAAGGTGAAGTTGGCAGCTTTGACCACACAGTGCCATCCCATCATAGTAATGGCTTTGCTGAGGATCTTTCCTTGTGTTACAGAACTACAAAAATATCTTTTGCTTCTTCAGTCATTTATTGTCTAACAGCCGTTTAAAAGTTAGCATACTAAACAGGTAACCTTTTCCTTTGATCAGAGTGCTACTGTTCCTGACAACACTTCAGTTCTGTTTCTAATATCATCACGGTCATAAATAAAAAATTGCAAGTACTATGTTGCCCATGACGACACACTCCTATCCCATTATTTGCTTTGAGCAAGGTAGTCTCACTGTTTTGATTTTTCTCAGAGATAAATTTGGGGCAAATGAGATATATACTTGCTCAAAGCAAGAAAATGAGAAATGAAACCACACATTATTTTATTAGAGAATTCCTTATAGAGATAAAATCAAATCAGAGGTTGTGGGATAATTTATAAACAACATAAAACCAACATTTCAAAGGTTTTATGGCCACGAGTGCAGTGAAACCTCCAGGGCTCATCTGTAAAGAAAAAGTTAAATAAGGCAACTATTCCGATTGGCTCTGATTCCATTGTGTATTGCACCAAGGTTCATGTGATTGAAAGTCTGGTCCCTAGGGTGGTGGTATTGGGAGTGCTATGGGACTTTGGGAAGTAGGATCAACACTTATATGTTTACTGCTTTAGTACATGGCTTCATACCATGGCACATATGGGCCTCAGGAATCACTTTGTGGGTTATCAACAAAGGGACATGAAGGTAGGTGGGAGATTTACTGGGGGGAGGATGTGAAGGGAGTTAGAGGGAGAAATGGGGGTAGACAGGATCATGTGTCAGTCTACACACATATACAGTCCTCAAAGATAAGGAAATTTTATGAAAAAATAGAATAACAATAACACAAGCGGTCCCATGTGTGGTCCTCGTGTAAGTCCTTGAGTTCCCTTGAGAAGATTACTAAGACAGGATGAAGCCTGCTTCGTCTCATCCCCTCTGCTCTCAGTGGAGATGTGCTCACTTGATTACCCTTGTACACTCTGCCATTGCTGTCTGCGTCACGTGGTGATACAGCCAAAGGCACGCACCCCTTGCCGAGCCTGAGCTATGGGATTTGGCCTTAAGTGTACAAAACTACAAGCTAAGTATTTTTTTCCACTTTCTAAATTGTCCATGTTAGGAATTTCTTTACATCAGTGAAAAGGTGACTAATTCAATGAGACAGACTTGAAACAAAAATTGAGGCTCAAGACCAAATCTTAGTTCTTGATTTCACCATGACTCTCAATTTTTTGCTTATGAAGATAGATAGGTAGATAGATAGATAGATAGAGAGAGAGAGAGAGAGAGAGAGAGAGAGAGAGAGAGAGAGGAGAGATCAGAGAGACCCCCATGTAGTTTTAAATCTATCAGTAAACACTAACATTCTGGGAAGTGCCATTTGTGGTCTCTTTCATTGTCTTGCTTGGAGTGTAAGCAGTCAGTTGACGCTGGGATGTCTGAATAGATTTGCTTGCTACGATCTAGTCACTACTACAGACAGGCAATTCCCAGGTTCTTCTAATTCTCACGAAAGGCTAATGCTTTACTGAATTCTGGGACCTACTGAGTTTGCTTTTTAAAGGATACAAATGTAACACTCAGAGTACTTACATTGAGCCTCATTCGATCCTTAGGTAGCTAGAAGGCTATGCCCTACCTAGGAGAATGCTTCTGCCCTATCCCTCCCACAGAGACTGCACTGGGGATATTCTATACTGCAGCCTTGTACTGTATCAGCAAGAACGCGGATCCTGTAACCAGAGCTACAGCTGATGCTTGTGATATAACTCAGAAACATGCACCTTCCACTCAATGTAATTTGGGCATTGCTATCTTGCAAGCCGCTTGATAGGTTAGACGATAGTGAAATTAAGTCCCGTAAGAAATGTGTGTGCATTGTCAATTTTCTTTTGAAGCTGAGTTGCCGACTCCTGAGTATGCAATTGCCAGAGAGGTAAATCAAGACAGAAGTCAGCCCATTACAGGAGTTGTTTTATGAGGGAGCAAGTTTCTGGCTGTGGGGACAGACACTGTATTCCCAGGGAATGATAAGTATCACAAGGCACATGGTGTAGTTGCTGCTTATGAATATTTAAAATTTGATTTTAGCCACAATATAACTTCATGTTTTTCCCACTTAAAAATTTAATTTACTCTGCTTAAAACTGTATTTTCTAAGATTAAGCATGAGTTGGCCACTCTAATAGTTTGATGGGTTTTTTTTCCCTCTTCTGCTTTTGTGATTAAATTTCTTCATAAAATATTGAAAAAGTGTACATTTTAACTAGGTTCCTGCAGTAATGAATAGGTTTATGCTGTTGAAGCTTTAAATTTTAAATGTGAAGATGCAGCTTTTGTGGAATATGAAGTTTCTGGGTGGGCACACACTTTTCATTGTCTTTTCCTATCCACCTGTGAACACTCATCATTGACTTAGCCCCTCAGTTGCCTTTGTCTTTATACATTTAAGGAAAAGTGGGAGTTTAATGATGCAGGGCATGAACATGGCTACATGGCTATTTGTGTGTGGCTGAGGAAGCATGGAGGCTGAGGAGAAAGCAAATGACAGCAAGGAAGAGGAGTGTGATCAGCAGCGCCTGGCAGGCGAAATCAGAAGCTTAGCTGTACAAAACACAGTGATACAATGCGCAGGTAAACTTTCAGAGACCGAAGAAGCATGCGCAGGGCCAGCTGCTGTCAAAGTGTGGAGGTCTCCAAACCAACTCTGTATTATAACGTTTTTTTTTTTTAAATACTACTCAAGTTAATTTTTCAGTTCTCCTAAAATCAGTTTTACTATTATGTCCACTAAAATTTCATTTTGAAGTTAGCATACTAGTATTTTTTTCACACAGAACATTAATTAGCTGCACACCTGACAGAGCATTTATGACTTTAGGAAAAAAAATACAGCAATACGAAGATATTTACCACCCTTTCTGGAACAACGACTAAGAGTGAGCAAATTATAGATTCTTCTATCACACTGACTAAGTGTCTGTTCCTGCTCTAATACTGTGCTGGTTCTAATATTGTAGGATAACCTGAGATAAGTATGGAAAAGCCTCCACTGTTAGTCTTTTTGCAAAGTACTGCTTTGGTTATCCAGAGGTTTTGTGCTTCTATATGAGTTTTAAGAATTGTCTCTATTTCTGTGAAGAGTGGCGTAGGGATTTTGATTGAAATTAAATTATAATTTTCAGACAGATTCTTTGAATTTGTGAGCATTCTCTTTGACTTCTTTGTCACATATTTTTTCCAGCTTGGATAATTAGAGTCATATTTAAGTCTCATGAGCTTTTCTGCTGTCCCCAGTTCAACCTTCTGTCCTTCTAGCATGTGTCTGATTAAATGTATTTATACATTTTTAATCGGAGTGTTCAACTTTGGTTCTTTAAAAAATAGTTTATATCCTTTGTTGATGGTGTGCATTTAAACACCAATTATGGGCATGTTTTGACCAAAATATTTTCTCTAGATAATTTAAAGTTTTTATCTGGAAGTGTAGCTTCAGATATTCTTCAGCTTGATTTATGCACTATTACATTTTCCCATGTCCAGTGTCAGCATTTTGATCTGCATGCTGGCCAGTTCTTCAAATTATGTAACGCCTCTGACTATTACCGCATACACTGTCTTGGTCTTGTTTGTGTTTTTGACTTGTCTATCTTTATAGAATGTTGCTTTTTTTCCCAGTATGTGGTAAGCTTAATTGTAGATAAGTCCATTATTCTTGATAGATTTTTAAAAGAATAAAAGTCAAAATAATAAGTAATCAAATGAATAAATAAATCAGTTTGAAGTGACAACGTCTTGGTCTGCTGCTCAAGTGGATTTCAAGGTCAAGGGATGCTTCTGCCTTAGCCATCCAAGTAGCTGGGAGTACAGAAGTGTGCCGCTGTGATAGATGCCTTAGCGCTATTTCAAAGCCAAGTTTAGGTGAGGCTGTGTCTGCATATAATGGAGAAGTCCACTGTTAAGCCATGCTTTTATGCCGTGTAGTCCGGTGGACTGCTCAGGCTTCCATGGAATTCATACTTCCCAACACGTATTAGATGACTACTTAACAATGTGATAATCAAAGTCTGGAGGAGATCAGGTACATTTATGTAGTAACTGCTTTGTGTAGTTTCTGTCTTTGAGTAGTTCGCTCTGTAAACTTCAGCCATCTCAATAACCCAATGCTCTTGCCGTACTCAGATATTTTATTATCCAGATTCCATTCTCTGTCTCTAAGCTAAGGTCTGAAGATGCCCTCGGATAGAGCCCTGAGCAGATCTTTTTTGAGTTGCCTTCTCTCAAGGATCACAGGTCTATCCTTGGTTTGGTTTAAATTCTGAAAAGTATCAACTCATACATCTTTGTTGTTTCAATTTTATTCTGGATTTAGTGGCTATTCTGTCCTGGTATAAGTTAATTCATGGTGATTGGAGGTAGAAGTGCCAATTAACTTAACCTTTACATTTAGAACTGTACTCTCAAGATTTCTGTTATGTTGTAAGTTTAAAAAAATCATTTGTTAGGGGATGTCCTCCTCCCCTTATAAAATAAGTAAGGAAAGAAAGAAAGAATAAAAAAGAAAAAAAATAATTTTTTTTCTGTACAAATATTCAGTTAGTCCAGCATCATTTCTTTAAACATTCTTCTCCATTAAATTAGAACAAAGAATTTTCATATTTTCTTGAAATAAAAAAAAAGCTAACATTAAGTATTCTAGAATTTCATGCAGCTTAAATACTGTGTACTGAATTTTACTCTTGCAATTGATGTTGATACTTCTTTGTATTTTAAGGCATTACTATCATTAGACAATGATATCAGTTCCAAGGTAAGGGTTAAGAACTTTGTCACCTAAAATGACAATAGAAATCAGTAGCAAAGTCAGCTTATTCAAGCTTCACAATTCATTGTTTTCAGTTTTACCTCTGGCTTCTTGTTACCAGAATGGAAACACTTTAATCAGTTTTTATTTTTTTCTATACTTCTTGTACATTTTGAAGGGATAGATTAATAACTAATAATTGCACTATTACTGCTGGTAGCAAAAATAATAAACATTTTCATCAATATAATTGTCTTCTGTTATTACTGTGGGGACTAGTCTCTACAGATGGCTTTTCTTTTTTAATTTTAATTATTTTTATTAATTACAGTTTATTAATTTTGTATCCCAGCTATAACCCCTCTCTCATTCCCTCCCAATCCCAACTTCTCGCCCTCATCTCCTCCCTTACCCCTTTCCAAGTCCACTGATATCAGAGGTCCTCCTTCCCTTCTCTCTGACCCTAGTCTATCAGGTCTCATCAGGACTGGCTGCATTGTCTTTCTTACAGTGACTTCTTAAATGAAGTCACTCCCTTTGAAGCCCTCTTCCCTGTCGCATGTATACCTACCATGTGTGACCAAGGTAATGTGACACTACCCAGCTTCTAAGGCAGAGCTTATGAGTATGTCCATCATTCACAGTTTTTTTGGGAAAACTATCTTCTACATAAGAAATCCACCAGTCAGAGATCATGACATTGGGATGATTCTCAACTGGCATGTTAAATATGTTGCCTGAGGGAAGGAAACAAGGAAAGGAGACATGAGGGAGGAAAACAGCAGCAGAATGAGGTAGGTGAAGAAGGATAAAGAGGGCAGGCAAGAGGAGAGGAGAAACTCTCCTAGTCTGCAGACATGTCATCCTTCAGGCAGTAGTCTATATGACGATGCTCTCATGGAAGGCTTATCCCACTCAGTCCCCATCCTCAGCCATCAACTCACAACACAAGGAATCTGTAAAGCAAATTGCTTTCTAAGTGATGAAACATAATGCCTTAAGCCACTAAGTTAATGGGTAATATAATTTGCGAGAAGCCATAGATAACCCAACAATTATAGTAATGACTACTGCAAGTGGATCAAGATGTTCATGTCTAAATAATTGTTGCTTGCAATGAGCTTTTGTCTTCCCCACAATACACACTCTACACAATATTTTACCATTAAAGAGTTATCATTATTTAAAAACATTTAATTGTGCTCTTTGCATGGAATTGGGGATTGAAATGACCCACTGCTTCAGTTGACATTACTGGATTAATTTACCATGATTTAATTATATAACTTGGGACTTGCTTTTACCAGGAGTGGTTTGACATTAACAATCAAATGACTGTGCTTTTTCTTTTTACAAACAACTATTTTATTTTATTGTTACTGTGTGTGTTTGATATGTGTGTTTATGATGAGTATGTGTGAGTGTGTGTGTGTACATGTCATGGGATATGTGCTGTCAGGTGACAACTTTCAGGTATTGGTTTTCCTAAATCCTCATGAATCCCAGCATCGAGATGAGCTGGTTAGGTTTGTCCAGCAAGAGCTTTTTCCCACTGAGCCATGTGACTAGCCAAATCGCTCCTTTCCCTTCTAATGATATCATTTCTAGTATCTATCTATATTCAGATTTAAAAAAAATATTGTTATGTATGTTTGATGCCAGAAAAAAACAATGAAAATGTCAACAGTTTTCTAGTTGTATTCACGAGCACTAGTGATTTGTAGCAATAGTCACTTTTTGAAAAATTGCTTTAACTGGAAGGCTGGTTGCTTATTCTTAACCTATTCGTGTGAATCTTTCTTTGTTCAAATAAAACACAATTGCATAGTTGCCCTTTTTGTTTTGCAGAAGGATGTCTATCCACTGAGGGTGTTTTCTGGAATCTCCTGCCTTGAAATTTGGATGGGGCTGTTTCCTGAACTTGTGCTGTCCTTTGCTGTGATGTCCTCAGATGGGGGCTGGCTGGTTTCTTAATTGCCTGTGTATCCAATACACACAAACAGCAAAACAGAATTCTTTGTTTGGTTCACAAAATGACTTACTGGTGACTATGGCAGTTACAAAATATTTCTATCAGTTATCTCTTTTCACCTAAAGAAAATAGAAAACATGAAATACTTATTTCCTTTAAATAATATGTGTTCCTAACACATATTTAAAGCAGTATATAATCACAAGTGAAGCAAAAATATTGATTCATGGTTCATAATTCACTCCTTCCTTCTAAATTATGACAGAACTAGCTTAGGAAGCAAACTGGAGAGCATAGGCAGCAAATAAATGCACAAGCTTATGTCATTCAAGTACACTATTTACTTAGTAAAGATTTAAATTAAATCATGGATTGTATAATCGTAAGACTAAAACACGATGTTGCTTATAAATGGTATTTTATAACTGAGTAAGAGATCAATGATCCAATGAGCTAGTCTCTAAAGTTTCTAAAGAGGGGGGCATGTTTCCTCCTCTGCCATCTACTTTGTAGTGTGAAGAGAATATCTTTGATCCAAAATGGGAAATGATGAAGATGTGGGTGAGATGAGGCAGAAAAAAGAACTCTGAGACTACATGCTTATTTACAACAATAGTATTGTGTTAAATCAAATACTAAATTTGGTGTCGAATAACCTATGGTTTATTATTGTACTCTCAAAGCATATTTGCACTATAAAAACTCATCTATCCAGAAAGTCTTATGAATTATTAAACTGGAATCCTCTTTATTGTGTGTATCTGAGCTGCACAGGATTTGTTATCTTTTTCATTGTATAAGTGAGAAAGATTTAATCCTTGGGCAGAGATTACTTCCATAATAATACAATAAATTCCTAGCCAAGAAGTTTGGTAATTCTCCTGATACAAATTTTGAGCATGGATAAATTTCCACTTTAATGTTGCTGTGATAGGTAACCAATGTGCAGAAATCAGTCAGTGCAAACCCCAGCAATTACAGCAATCTATGTGATCACTGTTTTCCCCTTCTCCATTTTTGGTTGCTAACATCTTTTATTTTGCCGAGTAAAAAACAAGAAGAGGACCAGAAGTGATAGTTTTCCCTCCCATTTCCTAATGTACATCATGGAATTTATGAGTTGCCACTTTGGGAATGAGGAGGCCAGAGAAGAGGAAGATTCCTTTCTCCCAAGATTCTCTGAAGTATTTTTCAAACATATTACACTTCTTTAGTGGTAAATGAGAACATTTTCAGGAGTTTATCTTTTGTGTTTACTCAGATTTCCAATAAACTAAAGCACAGTTGGGTGCAACTCTCTTACACTGCTCCTAAGAGGTAAAATGAGACAGGAGGCAGATCCTTGTCCTCAGTGGAATACATGCCTGCAAGGTGGCAGATACCAATCAATGAGGCTTCAGTTTCAATGTGACACGGTTGTTTCATATTCACCTTGAGCTTAATGCTCTTGGAGCCTTCTCCTGAAGACCAAATTACTTCTCTAGTGAACTTGAGTCACTGCTGTCTAGCTTGTCTATAGGTAGACAGCACTGTTTTGTTTTGTTTTAATTATGGGATTCTAGATTGTCTTAGGAAACAAAATTGGAATAACACCTAGTTTTCTAAATTTTCGTGAGGTTGCCTTGACAATGCACGTGGTTGTAAGAGAAATGTAAGAAATCTTTTGAGGTTGTAAAAGGCAAAATATACTAACGTTTTTATAAATAATAGTTCTTTTTATTGCTGTTGAAATTGCTGTGACTGTTTGTTTTATGACAGGGATGCTGAATAAGAAACATTTCAGATGCTCCACTGTCTCAGCCTCACTCAGCAGGCCTGTGTCTGCTGAAAGGCAGTGCTAATGACTTTAGAACTTGCATTCTGAACCTTTGATTGGGCTCAGAGGTTGTGAGCAAGCAATATGAGAAAAACAAAATGGAAAATAAAACTCCTAACTTTTCTAGTAGTCATTTAAAAAGGACTGAAAAATTTTAAAGGAGTGAAATTTTCTCTTAATGATTTCTCATGCATTCACATTTGCTGTGGTAGTTAAAAAATCTCAACCTCAGATTTCTACCTCTCTATTTTGGTGCAGACTTCTAATTTTGGTAAATAGAGACACATTGGAAAGCTTTCTTTCTTTTAAAAATTTTTGTTTTATTATTATTATTTTTTTACAATTTATTCACTTTGTATCCCAATTGTAGCTTCTTCCCTCATTTCCTCCCAGTCTCATCCTCCTTCCTTCCCTCTTTCTCTTCTATCTCCCTCCCCTAGTCCACTGAAAAAGGGGAGCCCTCCTTCCTTAATATCTGATCCCAGCCTATCAAGTCTCATTAAGACTGCCTGGATCCTCTTCCTCTGTGTCCTGGTAAGGCCACCCCTCCAGGAGGAAGTTATCAAACAGCAGGCAACCTAGTTCATGTAAGAGACTGCCAATGTACCCATTATTAGGGAGACTGAGCTGCCTATTGGCTACATCTGAATGGGGGTCTAGGTCCTCTCCATTCATGGTCCTTGGTTGATGGATCAGTCTCCGCAGGCCCCCTGGGCCCAGATTGGCTTTGTTGGTCTCCTTGTGGAGTCCCTGTCCCCTCCTAGTCCTTCTATCTCCCACTTGAACAGTGAGACTCCCTGCTGTGAGTTGGACTTGGAGTCTCTGTATCTGCTTCAATCCCCTGCTGGGTGGAGTCTTTCAGAGGACATCTGTGGCAGGCTCTCATCCTCTTCCCTTTCTTCCACTGCTTCCTGTGTCTATCCTGTTTGCCTTTCTGGCTGAGATTTAAGCATCCTCTCTAGGGTCCTCCTTGTTGTTTATCTTCGTTAGGTCTGTAGATTTTAGTATGTTTATCTTTTATTATATGGCTAATATACACTTATAAGTGAGTATATACCGTGTGTGTCTTTCTGCCTACGGGTTACCTCACTCAGGATGATCTTTTCTAGTTCCATCTATTTGCCTGTGGATTTCATGATTTCTTTGTTTTTAATTGCTAAGTAGTATTACATTGTGTAGATGTACCACAGTTTCTGTATCCATCCTTTAGCTGAGGGACATCTAAGTTGTTTCCAGATTCTAGCTATTAAGAATAAAACTGCTACGAACATAGTTGAGCAAGTGTCTTTGTTGAATGGTGGAGCATCTTTCGGGTATATGTCCAGGAATGGCATAGCTGGGTCCTGAGGTAATGCTATTCTCAGTTTTCTGAGAAAGCTCCAGATTGATTTCCAAAGTGGTTGTACATGTTTGTACTACCACCAACAATGGAGGAGTGAATGCTCCCTTTCTCCACATCCTCTCCAGCATGTGTTGAGTTTTTGATCTTAGCCATTCTGATGGGTGTAAGATGGACTCTCTGAGTTGTTTTGATTTGCATTTCCCTGATGACTAAGGACATTGAGCATTTCTTTAGGTGTTTCTCCACCAATCAATATTCCTCTGTTGAGAATTCTCTAGCTCTGCACCCCATTTTTAAATTTTTTTATTATTATCATTTATTACAATTTATTCAATTTTTATCTGGCTGTGGCCCCCTTCCTCATCTCCTCCCAACTTCACCTTCCCTCCCACTTCTCCTCCTATGCCCCTCTCTTTGTCCAATGTTAGGGGAGGTCCTTTTCCTCTTCTATTTGACCCTAGCCTATCAGGTCTCATCAGTCTCCAAATGGGAGCACAAACTTTCTCTGACATGAACTCAGTGGCAGACTCTCTGATCACCTCCTCCTGGGAGGTGCAGCCTTGCCAGCCCACAGAGGAAGACAATGCAACCAGTCCTGATGAGACCTGCACCCCATTTTTTAATTGTACTATTTGGTACGTGGATATTTAATTTCTTGAGTTATTTGTATATTCTGGGTATTAGCCCTCTGTCAGATGTAGGGTTGGTGAAGATATTTTCCCAGCCTGTAGGTTGTCGATTTGTTCTATTGACAGTATCCTTTGCTTTACAGAAGCTTTTCAGTTTTCACTTTTTCATAAGGTCCCATTCATTAATTGTTGATCTTAGAGCCTGTGCTGTTAGTGTTCTGTTCAGGAAGTTGTCTCCTGTGCCAATGAGGTCAACACTCATCCCCACTTTTTCTTTTAACAGATTTAGTGTGTCTGGTTTTATGTTAAAGTCTTTAATTCGCTTGGACTTTAATTTAGTGCAGGGTGAGAAATATGGATCTTTTCTCATTGGAAAGTTTTCTTTACGGCTTTTATCTGGTTCCTAAACTTTGGGTGGTTACTGGATCCTGAATGGCCCATAGACCAAAATTTTAATACCTGAGTTACTTCAAATGACTTGCAAAAGTGGGTATTGCTGTCATTAGAATGCAGTTCAGGTGTCTTTGAAAAGAATTTGAAAGGAAAAAAGGGTGAAGGAAAACAGGAAATATGGGGACCAGTGCCCTTAAACTTGATCTTGGCTTTCTGCAGACTATTTTTTTTTTCAGCTTGTTTTCTAAATGTAGATGACTAGTTATGGGAAAACTTTGTTATATGCCTACTCATGGTGTGAAATTTCTAAGTGGAGTCAGATGTGTTTCTCCTAAGGCCACCTCACTGTGTGGTCAAAATTCAATATGACTAACTCCTTGTCTGTTGCTACGTCATGGTTGTCAGTGGGATCTTCTAGAGAGTGAGAAGACAAGCTTGTCCTTAGGGCACTACCCTTCTCTACTCATTCTCTACTCATCCTTTTTCTTTTATACCTGTAGTCTCACCCCAGTCTCTTGGATGAAATAAATTCTGCAATTGCTCATCAATCTACTATGATATAATTAAGTGAAATATATCACTTTGAAATTCCCTTCCTAGTCACACATTTTTCTCTGTGGAAGGGTTGTTTGTTTGTTTTGTTTTCTTTTGTAACAGAGGCTAATTGTTTAATCCTGAACATCTTATTTTGCTTTTTGTTAAGTGGAAATTCTATTATTAAGCTAATAGGATTACAGTGACGATTATGTAAGGTGTGTGCCACAAACATATAAATAAATGAAAGCATTTTATTTTCATTATTGCTATTACTAGCAGTATATTAACAGAGATGCTGAATTTGATCAGAAAACAACTTTACTATTGCTCTTCACTGCCCTTTTAAAATTTATTTAGTGGTAGACATTCCATGGATCTGTTCACCATTGGTGCTTATAAGGCATTGGGCTCCCTGTAAGTTACAAAATAAATTACCAATTTATAAGTTTCTCAGGTCATGAAATAGTCAAATTTGAATTTGACTTAACGTTAAGCATTTTTTTTCTCCTCCAAGCTAGGGTGTGTTGTAGGACAGATGTATTTGACTCGAGAAGGAGGTGAGTGGAAGGCCATGCCACTTAAAATTTTTATATCATCAACAGACACAAGAACTATTTAGCACTAGAAACTAAGCTAAGATAGAATCTGGTGTGGCAAACCAAGAGCCCCTTTCTCCTTCTCACTCTCCCTTTTGTCAAAGTTTGTTGCCTTTCCACAGCCAAAGTGGGAGCAGAGAGTAGGAAATGTCTTCTCTGCCGGCGTTACTGCAAAATGAGCTCATGTGCTTTACCTAAGTGATGAGCAACTTGACTTCTTCCAAGTTGTGCAAGGCATCTTCTGAGAATAAAGGTTTCTTCTGATGGTGAGGACAGAAATTTTATATTTCCCGCCAGCCGCTTCTGTACATTGCTCTTTTTTTTTCTTCTTATTTTCCATGTCTTTGAATGTAAGAAATTAGAGGGGCTTTAGGCAAGCTAGTTCTTTTATCTGTGTGGTTAATATTTATGTACCTTTTACCCTAAGAGTGCTAGAATGAAAGGATTACTTGGTGAATTTGCTATCTTTCCTTTTCTTTGTTGCTCAGGCAGGGGTCCCATCTTTGACTCAGTCCTTCTAAGATGGAAGTAAACATGAGGACAGTCTGAGTCCCTGCTTTTGGAGGAGGGACTGAAAGTCCTGAACGTGAGCAGCCTCTGAAGCTCTCCCTACTCTACGCTCTGCTGCTCCTTCCCTGACAGTTCTTTTTTTTTTTTTTTTGAACAAAATTGTTTATTGGCAGATACAGAAAGGTTAAGGTTACAGCTAAAAATACAAATGATGAATTTTAAGTTTCTAGGATATATATACAATTTATATATATAGTTATATATGTAACTCATAACCATTAGAAAATATTGTTTTGTTTCTATATTTTTTCCTTATAGAAATATGTTTTTGAACAGAGTTTTCCTTTTCCACCCTTTGTAATGGCACATCTCCTTTGTGTCTGAAAGACTTTTAGAATCAGCAAAAACAGTCTTGTTAATTTCTTCCCAAATTTCCAAACTTTGTCAGGTTTCTTTCCAATTGTCTTGTGCTATGAAATTTCACTAAAAGTGAAAGCATCTAAGTTCATAGATAGATATAAACCTTTAAAAATCTTCTAGGTTTAGGGTTAGGGTATCTTATGAGAGAAGGTGGAGATAAAAAGACCTGAAGGGGACTGGAGTTCCACAAGGAGAGCAACAGAAACAGAAAATCTGGGTTCAGTGGTCTTTTCTGAGACTAATATTCCAACCAAGGAACATGCATGGAGATAACCTAGAACCCCTGCACAGATGTAGCCCATGGCAGCTCAGTTTTCAAGTGGGTACCCTAGTAAGGGGAACAAGAATTGTCTCTGAAATGAACTCAATGGCTGGCTCTTTGATCACCTTCCCCTGAGGGGGGTGGGCAGCCTTACCAGACTATGCAGGACAATGCAGCCAGCCCTGATGAGACCTGATAAGCTAGGGTCAGATGGAAGGGGAGGAGGACCTCCCCTATCAGTTGACTGGGGAAGGGACATGGGAGGAGAAGAGAGAGGGAGGGCAGGATTGGGAAAGGCTGAGGGGAGGCTACAGCTGGAATACCTGCTTTATTCAGTGTGCCCTCTCTTAGCTGTACTTTGTGGACGGCTCTTCTATCTTGTGTGAGCTGATCCCTCTGTCCTAGGTTATTGAACATTTCTCTCTGCTTTGTTACCAGTCACTAGACTCTTTCCTTTTAGTTTTTCCAACACATACCCTTCCAGGGTAACTTGTTTTAGAAATTTATTTTCTGTGAAGTGTTGTACTTTGCAGTTAAAATTTTCATTTTCACTCAAAAGAGTGAGCAATGTGGGAATTACAGGTGCCTTGGAAGAAACAGAAGAAAACACTTCAAACTCTTCAGGCCACAATAGTCAGCTGCCTCCTCAGCTTATGTCAAAGGCTGCCTTTGCCAACTCCTGCCTACACGGGGCTACATCAGGAATAGCTCTCCCTTCTCTGTAGCCATGGCTAAAATACTCCAAGATCACAATTTTGAGGAATGCTAGTTAGTTTTCTGTCATTTTATTTGTGAAAACAATTGCGATAAAATGTAACAGCATGATCTTAGAGAGCTAGGCTCAGGGTTGACTAGTATGTAATCTTATAGCCATTTTTGCTGGGTTATTGTCATCAAATCAGTGTCTTGCGCTTTTCTACTTCTATAGCACAATGCATATGGAGGGTTTCTGATGACAGAACTGTGGGCTATTTTGCTCACACACCAAGCAAACAAGAAAGCCAATAAGCAAGCAAATAAGTGTTTGTGTAATGAGTGCCAGCCAAATATGCTTTGGCCCAATACTGTTGTGATGCTATGGACTCCAGGTAGCATTAGATCTCACTGGTTGACGACTGAATTTTTTCCTATGTATGTATTTATCTATTTCATCATTTTACAGCCTGATAGAAGTCTCCTCCCTCTTCTCCACCCAGTTCCACTCTCTCCCTCCTCCCCACACTCTCCCCTTCTCTTCTGAGAGAAGGGAGGCACCCAAGGGCTACCAACCCACTCTGGCACATCCTCTCCCACTTAGGCCTGACAAGATAGCCCAACTAGGGGAAAGAGATCCAAAGTTAGTCAACAGAACTAGGGATAGCCTCCACTGCAATTGTTAGGGGACCCACATGAGAATCAAGGAGCACGTCTGCTACATATGACCTAGGTCCAGCTTATGTGTGCTCTTTAGTTGATGGTTCAGTCTCTGTGAGCCCCATGGGCCCAGGTTATTGACTCTATAGGTCTTCTTGTGGAGTCCTTGACCTGTCTGACTCCCTCAATCCTTCTTTCCACTCTTCTAAAAGACTCCCTTAGCTCTACCTATTGTTTGACTGTAGGCGTCTGAATGTGTCCATCAGCTGCTGGATGAAGTCTATCAGAGGACAGTTATGCTACGCTCCTGTCTGCAAGCATAGCAGAGCAGATCATTAATAGTGGCAGGGATTGGTTCTCTCCCATGGAAGATGGTCTTAAGTTAGGCCAGTCATTGCTTTGCCATCTACTCAATCTCTGCTCCATCCTTATCCCTAGACTTTTCACAGGGAGGACACATTTTGGAACTATGGTTTCATGGTTGGGTTGGTGTTATCCCCCTCCCTTCCCTGAAAGTCCCACCTGGCTACAGGAGGTGGTGACTTCAGGTTCCATACCCCTCCCCCTGCACTCCAGCTGTTCGAAGTCTCAGCTCGGGTCACTTCTATGGATCCATGGACTAACAGGAGCCTCCCCTGTCCCAGAAATGCCCTCCCCCATCCCCGATTTTCATTCTTTCTTCAGGGAGGACTGAATTCTTTAGACTTGACTTTAAATATCAGTTCTAGGTGTTGAGGGAGTTATACCTGTGCCTCTGACCAATAAATATTATCACAACCTTGTCCTTGGGTGAATTTCCCTGAGCACCTCACAGAATCAGGGAATCAGCCTTTACTTGTTAGCCTTTACCTGCTAAAGTATGATAAAAAGGACAGAAATGAGAAGATGTACTGGGCAAGGTGTGGAGGAAGGACAAGAATTCTTGTCCTTTCCTTGGCATATCATCTTTCCTGCCTTAAGAAGCCAGGGATGAAACAGAAATTGTAAATCAGTCTTGAGAGATGAAATGAGGGTTGATCAATTAGTCAGTAGCAAAAAGAATGGAAAATTGTCTCTTGTACTCAGAATTAAGAGAATAAACTAAACAAGCCAAAGTGTGTGTGTGTGTGTGTGTGTGTGTGTGTGTGTATGAGAGAGAGAGAGAGAGAGAGAGAGAGAGAGAGAGAGATTGAGAATGGCTTGGGCTTTTGAAACCTCAAAACGCGTTCTCAATGACATGCCTCCTCCTACCTGGTTACATCTCCTAATCTTTCCCTAAGAGTCCAACCAACAGGGAACCAAATATTCAAACATATGAGCCTATGGTGACCATATTCATTCAAATCATCATAGAGCTGATTTGATGATGAGAGATGAGGGTTGTAAGAAACTTGAAGTCAAACACATTTCTTTTGAATAGATGAAACTTTTTCTTCATTTGTGGAAGTATAATAACAGGTAGATTAATTTTTATACATTATGAGAAAATAATAAAATTTTAATAATATATTTTAGAAAACTGAGCATTTAGGTATAGCCTAAATTTTAAGATGTATGAAACATGAGATGCTATCAAGTAAATTTATTAGCATTCATAGTCTATTCAGAGACAAACAAATAGTTTTTGGACATTAGTACATTAGAGTGTGGGAGAAAAATAACTAAACTTGATCAGTTGTCTAGAGAGACACCTGCCAGTTCCTCTCTTTTGCCTTAAAATGAACTTTTCTCCCCCAGGATGTTTTTCTCCACCAGATCTCCTGATTGAATCCCAGAAGATCAAATTAATCTGTTTCACAATTAATCATTTCTGTTGTTTTAACTTGTGATTCTGTAACTAAGCACCATGTATTATCTGTATCAAAAATATCATACAAAGTAAGCAAGTTCAAGTTCAGTAACAGCAGAGTTACTGTTCAGGGTATTAGTTTTATGTCTGAAAATGGGTCTTCTTCACTGATATAAAATTAGTAAGTCTGTACCTCAAACATTTAAAAATTATCCCCTTTAATTAAGGTGTCTAAGATAGGAATAACTTGGAAAAGACTGCAAAATGCAAACCTATGAATTAATTTTTAGGAGAAGAAAAGTAAAGAAAAAACTTAGGGATAACAGAAATGTTGGCACTATATCAACGGGTACATGAGTAACTCAATAAAGTCATGACAGTTACTAGAGTCATTCAATTGTGAGCTCTGAGAGAGAGAAGAACCCTCAAGAGGTCATACAATCTAGTGTTTTTGCTCTCAGGAAATAGGATATCTCACCTTTTTTTTTTTTTCCCAATTCTGTCCCTCTGGTTACTCTGAAAGATTCAAAATGGATTATATGGTTTTCAGTTCAACAACAAGGTAGTGAGTTCTACTCTGTGGCACAGATTGGGGTAGGAAGAGGGTCACTGAGGATAGATCTCTGCCCTTATCTGAAGGTATTTATACCTAAGTGGGAGACAAACACTTTTTTGAAGAGTTCATCTCACCCCCAAATACCAACAGGCTGAGCTGGTCTGTGCTGCATTCGAATTAAGATGAAAATTTCCCTTCTGTGTCATTTAAGCTTGTGACTTCATATTAGGTCTTGTAAGTGTTAACAAAACCAGCAAGTTCTACTGAACAGCAAGAGGGAGAAAATGTAGAAAACAGGTTTGTTTAGAAAATGTTTGGTCATTCGAACATTTGTAAGAAAATGAATAGACTTGAAGAAACAAGGGCAAGTAGGTGAGGAAAAGACTAGTTGACCAGAAAAGAATTAAAATACACCTAGTGTCGGGTTTGTTCTGTTTTTGTTCATTTTATTATTTCTTCTTTAAAACATAAAATGCAGCATGTAATAACAGTTGATGAAAAAGAAGCCATGAATTTGATCAAGTGGAGGGGTACAGGAGAACGTTTAGAGGAGGAAAGGGAAGGGAGAAACGCCATAGTTAAAATACAACTTCAAAAACAAACAACACGAAACCCATAAAACACAGGAAAGCGTCCTTTTCAGATCTGTGAACGCTCACGTACAGCTATAATAAGGAAGAAAACTTTGAGTTTCCTTTGCTCTTTCTAGTCATTACAAACCCTAAAATGTAACTTGCTCATTATAAACATTAGTGTTACTTAACTTTTGAGCTCCCCTCTTTCAATCCTCTGTGGTTTTTTTCAAGATACTGTTTCACTCTGTAGCTAAAGCTAGCCTTGAACTTGTGGCGGTCTAGCTTTAGCTTTCCAAGAACTACCACCACCCTCTGACTTTCTTGCCTTTGTCCACTTTATAAATATAATTAGGCTCATCTATCTTTTACTCTTTTCTTTTATGCATGTAATTTATAGTATTACATCATGTCTACAATTTATACATGTGTGTAACACTAAACAAATACACAAATACATCACAATTTATTTTTTCATGTGAGATACAATTGGTTGGTTTATCTTCAGAATATTAAGGTTTTTTTCCCCAAGGGCATAAAGAGGTACTCTGCTGGTTAAGAGCACTTGATGCTCTTGCAGAGGACCTGAGCTTGATTCCCAGAGCCTGCATTAGGCGGCTCCCAATCATCTGTAACTGCCTGTCTGGGGATCAGACACGTCCTCTGGACTAAAAAGGCACTAAAAGCATATGGGGCACCATATGCACATATAGGCACTAAATCATATACATAAAATAATAAACAACATTTTAAGAGGTATACTTCACAAAATTTTGTATGTTTAGTGCACATAGAATAGCATGTATTTTGGCTTACTATCTAGGAGTGAAAAAGCGGGTCGTATGCAATGCTTTATGGAAATTTTAGTACATGTTCTCAAGTATTTGACCAGCACACACTTCATCTCAGCATCTCAGCGATGTTAGAGAACTCCAGTGTCGATGGACCAGCTGGTAGGATCTGTAGGAACTGAGGAAATCATAAGGGAATGTGCACTGTTGACATGGGTGTGGCCAGGCTTCCCCTGAAGACGCTCAAAGAGAAGGCAGTGTGCAAAAACTCACAACCGCTGCTTCTGTGTGACTGAAACCTGAGGCGTTCCTCTGCAGAGACCCCTTACCTAGACTAGCTAACGTCTTTCCCTGTGCTGCACAAAGAAACATGCTGAGCTTCTCCTTTTGTGTAATTGGTGACCCTCCATCAGAGTGAGCACAGCACACCTGATTTTACACACACATGCACACGCACCCGCACACACTACATAACCACGCACGCACGTGTATTTGAACACGTGTGCTTGTCCTCTCTTCATTTCCCGACAGCCTGAATCAGGTTTCCAGGACCAAGCCGCGCAGAATGTGATAAAGACTGTGTTGTCAATCCTTTCCAAGCCAGCCATTCTTTTTTCTTCTTTTCTTTTTTTTTCCTTTATTAATTACATTTTACTCACTTTGTATCCCCCCTGTGGTTCCCTTCCTCCTCCCATCCCAATACCTCCCTTCCTCCCCCCTCTGCAAGCCCCTCCCCAAGTCCACTGATAGGGGAGGACTTCTTTTCCTTCCTTCTGATCCTAGTCAATTAGGTCTCATCAGGAGTGGCTGCATTGTCTTCTTCTGTGGCCTGGTAATGCTGCTTCCCCCTCAGGGGGAGGTAATTAAAGAGCAGGCCAATCAGCTCATGTCAGAGACAGTCCCTGTTGCTATTCCAATGGAACCCACTTGGATACTGAACTGCCATGGGCTACAAGCCAGTCATTCTTGTGAGCGTGTCTTAAGTGCTCACTGGTGTTTGTTTACTCTTCACTGCAAATAATTATAAGGTGATCGAACATCCGGAAAATTCATGTACCTGTGTGTGTGTGTGTGTGTGTGTGTGTGTGTGCAGACATGTTTTCAGTCTCTCCTTCCTTTGTACAGTTTGCTGTTTTCTTTAATTGTCAGAACTCGTTATGCTTTTTCAGACAAGTCCTCTGCAACAAACACACTACAAACACTTTTTCTCAGGTATTTCTTCTAAAAATATCTTTTTTTAATTAATTACACTTTATTCACTTTGTATCCCCCCATAAACCCCTCTCTCCTCCCCTCCCAATCCCACCTTCCATCCCCCTTCTTCATGAATGCCCCTCCTTCAGTCCACTGGGGGGAGATCTTCTTTTCCTTCCTTCTGATCCTAGTCTATCAGATCTCATCAAGAGTGGCTGCATTGTCTTCCTCTGTGGCCTGGTAAGGCTGCTCCCCTTTTAGGGGGAGGTAACTTTCAATTCAGAGGCTGATACTTATGGCCAACTGTTGGGCAGAGTGCATGGAATCTTATGAAAGAAGTGGGAAATAGAAAGATCTGGAGAGGACAGGAACCCCACAAGGAGAGCAACAGAACCAGAAAATTTGAACACAAGGGTCTTTCCAGAGTCTCACACTCCAACCAAGTACCATGCATGAAGATAACCTAGAACCCCTGCACAGATGTAGCCCATGGCAGTTCAGTGTCCAAGCAGGTTCCATAGTAATGGGACGAGGGACTGTCTCTGACATGAACTGATTGGCCTGCTCTTTGATCACCTCCCCCTGAGGGGGGAGCAGCCTTACCAGGCCATAGAGGATGACAATGCAGCCACTCCTGATGAGATCTGATAGACTAAAAATATCTTAATGTTAATGCAGCTCGAATTTACCAAGCCTTTTCCTCAGAATTAAGCGCTCTTCACAGTCACTGTTCTTTTTAATAAGTCTACCTATGTCTGGGTCATGAACATGTTTGCATGTTACTTTTTGAAGCAGTACCATTCACTTTTGTATTAAGTTCTATCATTCCCCTGACTGGAATTTTGTACACTGTGAGGCAGGCTTCAAGATTTATTTTCAAAGTTGAGAATGCACCAAGCATCCTTTATCCTGCTCATTTGTTTCATGACAGCAGCAGTTTTACCTTAACTTACACTTACTTAAGTATGTGTAGATCCAAATGTAGGCGTTGTCTCCAGTTCTGTGGTGTTTTTGCATGATCTGCTCTGCGTTTTCATTATTTGGCTCTGTAATTACTCCTGACAACTGGTAGTGTGATCCTTAACCACGTGTGTTCTTTCATTGCCTTTGTGATTCTTAGTTCTTTGAATTCCCACATACTTTTAGAATCAGCTGGACAGTTGACACATACACGCGCGCGCGCACACACACACACACGCACACACACACACACACACGTACAAATCTAAGGCTTTAGTTGACACTGTATTGACTTGCAATTTTGGGGGGATTAATATATACAGTTTTGAGTCTTTCAGTCGTGAAGATGGTATGTCATTTTAAAATATATTATAAATAGTATACAAAAGATATTTTCTAAAATAATATCTTTGGCATATAGTATATTTGTATCTATGGACTTAGATTCACAATATTTAAATATTGTGACTTCAATATAACTTTCAGATACGTAATTAAGTCACTGAAGATTTTATTTGTGTTTTTCTATTTCCTTTGGTCTTCTGGTTTTTTTTTGAGACAGAGTTTCTCTGTGTGTACCCCTGACTGTCCTGAAACTCATTTTGGATACCAGGCTGGCCTCGAACTCACAGAGATCTTCCCACCTCTGCCTCCTGCTTGTTCTGATTAAAAGTGTGAGCCGCCATGCCCCGCTATTTACATTTTTCAATATTTTAGCCTTGCATTGCCTCTTCTTGCTTTAGTGTTTCAGCTCGAGAAGTGGTAAGATCAGTTTCTGGTTTTTAGTTTGATTCAGAGAATTTTTCACTATTTTGTGACTAAGTTTGACATCCACTGTGACTCATTTTCATGTGTTTGTAGCTGGTTTATTTTGGAGCTTAGAACTTTCTGCTTCTACTCTGCTTGCAGTCTCAACATGAGTGGCTACTGAAGTTTATAATCTTTTACCTGTATCTTATCCATCATGAGCTTTTTTCCTTTGTCCAGGACAGTCACTTTGAATTTTACAATCACTTTTATGGCTGGTAAAATAGCCCACTGAGTAAAGCTGTCACAAGCTCAAAATCTGAGTTCTATCCCTTGGACCCCTTATGGCGGAAGGGGAGAAACATATTTTCTTTGTATTTATATCACATTATTTATATTCCAAGGAGAGCAATTAGTTTATAATTTTGCTATGTTCTAATATTGTGATCACTTTCTGGAATCATGTTAAAACATGTTGGGGTCTTTTCCTTTGTCTTGTTCTTTGGGGTCAACTTCTGAAGGACTGATTTCTTCCTGAAGTTTTGAAAGAACTCACCAGTAAAACCTTCTGATTCTAAGTTTTTCATTGGAGAAAGCTTTTTCCTTCATTGTCAATATAATTTGTTCAGTAGCTACAATAGTTACTGTTTTTCTATTTTTTAAACATTAATTAATTAATAAACTTTCCATCCTGCTGACTGTGGTTTCCCTTTCACGGCACCCCTCCCGTCCACTTCTCCCTCATTTCTCTGAAGAAAAGGGGAGACCTCCCATGGATATCAACCAGTCCTGGCATATCAAGTTTAGTAAGATTAGGTAGGCATTTCTCCTATTGAAGCTATACAAGGCAGCCCAGTGGGAGGTAAAAGTAGCAAAGTCAGGCAACAGAGTCAGAGACAGTCCCTGCTTCCTTTGTTAGGAGTCCTACAGGAAGACCATGCTGCACAATTGTTACATATCTGCAGAGGGAAAAGTCAGTTCTATGAATTCTCCATGGTTGACTGTTCAGTCTCTATGAGCCCCTGATGGGCCCAGGTCAATTTATTCTTTAGATTTTCCTGTGGTGTCCCTGACCTATCTGGCTTCTATAATCCCTTCTTTCCCTTTTTTGCAGGATTCTATGGAGCCTGGACTGCCATCTCCTGTAACCAGGCAAGACTTTCAATGGAGGGATTGGGACCTCAATCTAACAACAAAGCCTTGGATCTACAATTTGTTCTGTCTATAATATGTGCTGGGGGTAAAGATGGAGCAGAACTTGAGTGAGTGGTCAACCAATGAGTAGTCCCACTTGAGACCCGTGCCATGAGAGAAAGCCCGCTCCCAACACTGCTAATGATATTCTGCTGTACTTGGAGACAGGAACCTAACATAACTGTCATCAGAGAGGCTTCACCTAAGAACTGATGGAAACAGATGCAGAGACCCACAGCCAAACATTATGTTTTTTTATTTCTTCCTTCCTTCCTTCCTTCCTTCCTTCCTTCCTTCCTTCCTTCCTT
>NW_026587216.1:44808868-44836833 GCF_907164565.1 Psammomys obesus | reverse complement strand
CTTCCTTCCTTCCTTCCTTCCTTCCTTCCTTCCTTCCTTCCTTCCTTCCTTCCTTCCTTCCTTATCATTCTCTTTTCTTTTCTTTTTGTTTTTGAGGCAGGGTTTCTCTGTGTAGCCTTGGCTGTCATGGACTCACTTTATAGACCAGGCTGGCCTTGAACAGAGATTCACCTGCATCTGCCTCCCAGAGTGATGGGATCACAGGTGTGTGCCACCACCCCTGGCTATTTTTCTAATTCTTTTTGAATAGGCTGACTGTATAGTCAAAGATTGGCTTTTCACCTATATTAAAAGAGAAAATATAGCATTTGAATCAACCAGGATTTTTATTTTGAAGGAAGTGGCCGTGAACTTTATTAAAAAAAAAAAAAAGTGGGCCAGAAGAAAGACTGAGAACCTCCCTGGAATAAATCAGTGTCCATAAAAATAGTGGCCGCTGGTTAAAGTGTGTTCAGTAGTTAGCTTTTGACTCTGAAGAAAACATTCCAAGCAGTAATGGCTCAAAACAGTGACCACTTATTTATCGCTCAAAATTTGAATGTAAGAAATCTCGTCTGGGCACACAGTGGCTCAGTCTGTTTAGACTTACTATATAGCTCAGCTGTGGATAGCTGAGCTGGCCGGGCCTGGCTGGCTTATAGGTTGGGGGTTAGTGATGTTTTAATCAACATCCATGTGCTAATCCCCATGAACTTCCATCCCCTGGAAAACTTGCCTGGACTTGTCCTCTGAGCAGCCGCTGAGGTCCAAGAAAAGCAGAGCAAGTACCCAATGCTGAAGCATCTTTTAATTTTCTACCCATGAGAGGAGCTGGCACCATTCCTCTGTGCCTGGGCACCGGGCACCTGTAAAGAATTGCTCAGATTTAGTTAGCATCTGTTAAATTCACAGTTAATGCTACCTCCCATAGGTTTACATTAGAAACACTCCTTCTGGAGGTCATTTTCCTGTAAATAAACAGTGATGCCGGGGAACAAATGATCTGTGTCCCTAATTAGTAGCTATTGGACACTCTCTTGCTGCCTAAGCTGTCTTTAACAAAAGGGCCATCAGCCTAACAGTGTGCCAGGCTACCTTATGCCAGGACATTTGTCTGGAACACTCCATGGACACTTTGAAATTATGCACGAGATTGCTGCTGATTGCTCTGGCTCTGCAGTTATAGCCACAGCCAAAGCTGTCTGATACAGTTTGCACCAAATGTTGGGATCATAAGCCATAATGTTTTAAGTTTGGGTTTCCAGGGGGACAGTGATACAGATTGTGCTTTTGGGTAAGACATTTATTACAAGAGATATTAGTAAATACCGTGGGCCTATGACAGACATTAGCATGGTGAGGGACTCCGATGAAGCAGAGTGCATGCCCTTTTCTAAAATTTAATCTGTGTTTGTGTGTGTGTACTTGTACATGAATGTGGGAAAGCTCAGAGACCTTGGGAGTTGGTACCTCTGGAGCTAGAGTCAAAGCCAGTTTTGAGCAGCTTGATGTGGGTGCTAGGCGCCCATTCGTATGTCCTCTGGAAGACCTCTTAAGCGCTGAGTCATCTGTCCAGCTGCGTGTGCCTTCTTACAACTCTCAAGGAACCTGAGATGTCATGCAGAGTAATTGGTGAATACCCACGGCAGGGCATGCAGCCAGGTGGCCTCCGATTCCGATTCTCTGGTGCTAGAAGAGGGAGAGCAGGGTGACCCTGAATAATATGTGGGGGAAGCAGACAAAAGAGGCACATCTAATTAGGGTGTTCACATCATCATCATTAATTCTGCCCTTGGAGTCTGGGGGCTTGATCCCACAGATTCCCTGGGGAAGTGAGAATGACCCCTGCTGTCCTTCTGGGATCTAGGCACTACAGAGTCTGTTCAAAGGTCACAGCTTCACAGACAGGGTCTCATCAGGAACTTGGTATCTCCTTTACTACAGCTGTGAGAAAGGGGTGGCTGCAGGTGGATGTAGCCCCATCAGCTCATAGCCCCAAACCTAACCCAAGCCTCAGTAAACTATATCCACGTAGGTCAGAAGGGCAGCACTTCCCTCTGGTGGAAGGACTCCAGGGATTAGTGTGAAGGGGAAACAATATGATTGGTCCAGGGGGCAAGCCTGAATGACTGTGTTTGATCTAAAGCAAAAGGCTGTGATTGGTTTGTCCAAACACCCCTCGGGCTAATAATAAGCAGGCTGGTTAGGATCCATCAGTGGGCTGGCTGGGAGATGCTATCAGTGCTAGTTCTCCTACTGTTGCAACTTCAGATCCAACAAAAACTTCTCTCCAGTTTCTTTACTTTCAGTAGGGCAAGATGCAGTGGGCACATGAAGAAAGGTCATCATGAAAGGTGGAGATGGGAATAAGGTGTGTGTGTGTGTGTGTGTGTGTGTGTGTGTTCATACAACAGTGCTGGCCTGGAGCTGCTGCTGCTTTTAGTATGCAACCAGAGTGAGTGCCTCCCAATGTCCAGACTCTTGACAGCTCAAATCAAAACAAAAAATAAAACAGAACAACCACCACCACCAACAAACCAACAAGAACAACAAACCTAATGGCCTCTGAGAGGCTTGAAGCTGGGGACCCCGAGAACACTGCAGACCCAGTCCTGGGATGCCCGATATATCATCGAGTGGTTTGACACTGAAGATTTCATGGGTATCAGACAAGTGACACTTCTTTGATGTCTCCGAAGGCCTGATACTTCCCTGCTCCCGATCCCTTATGCTAGACTCCGGAAGAGCTTAAGTGTACACTTGTGAGTCCTGGGCCCTGGCTTCTGGATTCTTGGTAGATGAATGGGGTTTGGCTGCTTGATAGCATATCCAGCAACTGGCATCTGGTTTCCAATATCCAGCATGTCTGCAAGCAGCCCTGTTACTGCCTTCCCCGTGCAGGTCACCGACAGTCTCCTCTTGACTGCTGAAGGTGCTGCAGTCAGCACAGGCCTAAGGCCAGCCCAGGGCTGCACCCACGGACCTAAATCCATTTGGCAGCCCCAGTCCGGCACCTGCTGCCACTGACCACCTACTGATTTTGCCGGAGGATCCCAACCACCTACCAGGATCCGGCCTCTGGTAGGAAGAAACATCTATTATCTGAATGAGCACAGCAGTGACTTTATTCAGCTGCCCATTCCAGCTCCTGAGAGCTGTCTTGACAGAGTCAGGCACCCTCAGTTTTCTTGACAGAGAGCACTGACAACTGAAGATGTAGCTGAGCAGTGCTAGAGCGGCCAGGCCAGGAAAGAAGGGACATGGAAGGAGACAGATGATGAGAGAAGATGGAGAGCAGAGGAAATGCTATAGGGGCCAAAGCAGGAGGAAGGGGACAACAACCCGTACCCCTTCTAGAATGTTTACATCTCTCAGCTTGGACTCTGAGACCCTTGACCCCTGCAGTTGTAACACTGGGCACTGTGAAGGGGTAAGGGTTCAGATACCCATATCCTTCACGAAGATGCCAGTGCCAGGTACTGTTCGTACCTGCCTGCTCCTGTCACTCACACTGCCAAACACAGGGCACAATCAGAAGCTGCTACAGCTGAGCAATTGAGGAGCTCCTTGTTGCACGTGACTTATTTTGGCAGAAACTTCGGCCCACTAGTGACTCTTGTGTTTCAGTTTTCAATCAGCTTCTACTAACCCAGTGGCCAACTGTCCACTCCTCCAGCTCAGCCATGGTATGGAAGCAACTGAAAGGATGTGGCTACAGGGAGACATCATCAAAGCAATCTACCAACTACAGTGTTTGATAGTCAAAGCCCCAGTTCCTTTAGAGGCAAAGATGAGTTATTACCCGTGAAGAGAAGAGAACAGCTCGATGTAACCTGAACACAGCTCAGAAAAATCACCCACACAATTATTGTGGAACTGAAGAACAAATTTGAATGTAGCTGAAAGAATATAATATACATGTCAGTAAGAAAAAGAATCCAATGTATGTGGCAAAATACAAAAATTTATGGAAATTATCCAAGGCATAATTTTAATAAAAAAAGATAGTTGACCTAGGTTTTTGGGGGGCTTGGGAAGAAAGAGGAAGTTAGGTATACTAGCAAGGAGTATCTACTTAGAGGAAAGCAGGGAGGGATACAGAGGGGGCAGGGTGGACCTTATGATAGAAATTGCACGGAAGCCACATACAGGCATGCACATACGCACGCACAGATGCACACAGGCATGGGCACCAATGCTTACACATGCACTCCCACATACAGTGTGGATGTTTCAATACTGCACAGTGGCTGTTTT
Source organism: Psammomys obesus (assembly GCF_907164565.1). Classification (NCBI taxonomy): domain Eukaryota; kingdom Metazoa; phylum Chordata; class Mammalia; order Rodentia; family Muridae; genus Psammomys; species Psammomys obesus. The sequence goes on along the minus strand of NW_026587216.1, from coordinate 44,832,597 downwards.
AGAAGGCATATGATTTGTAGGCTTTGTTTTTTTTATGTCTTAGAATCTTCTAAACTGTCAAAGAGAAAGGGAAAAAAGTATTATGAGGATTCTGGAATAATCAAGAGAAGAGAATCTTTTTTTCCCAGAGAAGTGTGATATTATATTTCATTTCTTTTCACAATGCGTTAAAAGTGTTTAAAAAGGGGCTCCCATTCCTGCTAATATGCTGGCTACATTAAAAAAAAAAAACAAAAAACCAAAAAACAATACTCTGCTAAGCTTGCAGAGAGGACCCTGTCAGAGTTGTCCTCTGATGGACTCTACCCAGCAGCGCCTCAAAACAGATGCTGAGACTCACAGCCAAACATTGGGAGATGCATAGGGAGTCTTGTGGAAAAGTGGGAGGAAGGAGAAAAGGACATGGAGGTATCAGAATCTCCACAAGAAAAACAACAGCGCCAACTAACCAGGGCCCAGAGGGGCTTGTTGAGACAGAAGCCTCAACCAAGAACCATGCGTAAGCTGGACTTAGTTCCTCTACAAAAATGTAGCAGATGGGCAGCTTGGATTTCATGTGGGTCCTCTAGTAAGGGAAGTGGGGAATGCATTGGACAGGGACTCACTTGATAGCTTTTTGTCACTACCCCTTAGTGGGACTGCCTTGACAGACCACGGGCACATGCTCAGTTTTGATGCAACTTGATGAGCTGGGCTGGAGGGCTGAAGATACAACCAGGATGTAAAATAAACACAAAATAAAGAAACTATAAAATAAAGGAATCTGTAGTTGTCTTCTCTCAGTGTTGCAGCATGCATGGCAGGGCATGGGGGCGGAGGGGCTTATGGAGCTGTGAGTTGCGGTAGAGGTAGTGCTCTCTTCAGGAGAAAGGGAGAAGCTCCCAGAAGGGCAGGCGATCAGTACTGTCACTTGAGTGGGCCTGTGGTGGCATCACTGGGATCCTCAGACCTAAAATATCCAGCCCTGGAGCAGGCTTTTGGAGATGGTGTTTATGAAATCCTCTAGCTGACTGATGGATGCATGGACAATGCTAGAAAAATAAAGTGAAGTCAAAGGGGAAGAAGGTATTTTTTTTCTACATTAGGTGCTCATGTATCCAACAAATATTTACTATTTTCTGTCTCATGATTACTCGCGACCAGTAGACCTCATCATTTTTATCACAAAAGACTGTTTTATTCTTCCCACTCTTCTGTCTGGAGCAGGATGGTCTCAGCATGGCACTGCAGGCAGTTCATGCCAGATAATTTGTCATGGGAGGTGATCGTGTTTGCAGGGCGTTAGCAGCCTCGCAGGCCTCTACCCACTCCATGCTATTAGGATTCTCTCATTAGCAACAACCAAATATTATGTAGGCACAGGCAAATGTTCCCTGGAAGGCAAAATCACCCCAGTTGAAAACCACCAGTTGAAAAAAAAGTTCAAAACCCAACCAAAGCATACTTACTTAGCTATAGTGTATTTTCCTGTTTTTATTAATGCAAACAAATATAACTGACAGGACACAGGAAAGAAGGGCTTACCTCCACAGTCCATCACGTATGTTTTCCAAATGCTGCTCTTTAATATGTTGACCATGAGTGGTGTTAGAACTTTTTAGTATTTATTTAGTTTGCACTGACAGCCTATTTGTTATTCAAACATTAAATATAGTATAGTATAGGAAGTGCTCAGCAATTTCGTGAAAAGTATCCAATAAAAATACTCCCATCACCAATTGTTGGTTTTACTTGATTTTTATAAAAATCAAATAATAATCAGTGTCCATTATATTTAATAGCCTTATAGATAAAAATCTAATTTCAATTGTGCTTTTAAAAAGTATATGTTATCTGACTGCTTTTTTTTACCACAGAATTCTACTTGTCTGTAATTCCTGAGCATAAAACCAACATCTGTCTCTAAAAATCTCTTCTGAGCTTAATACTCTTGGATTCTATTTACATCCACATATAAGATCTCTTATTCTTTTTCCTGATCTATGAAAGTCATAAATAATTCTCCTTAGAAGAGTACACATACATGTGACATTTTTTCAGGGTTTGGGTGTTTTTAGAGTGCTGGAAATGGGCTTCTAAGTCTCAGGTTAAAACACCACAATAAATATGTCAATAGGCTAGAATTTATGTACAGCCAGGGAAGTGGGCAGGTAAGGCTAACAAGATGTATGCAAACAGACAATCTAGGTTGACACAGCGAGAGGCACGATGCTTCGCTTCGACCCTGAAGTAGTAAACGCTGGAACGAACATTTTAACAGTAGTTTGATGTGACAATAAAGGAGAGAGAATGTGACAGAATCCTATTAGAACAGCAAGAAAAAAAAAGTCAAAAAAGACTACGAAGAGGAGGTGAGCCTTGTTCTGTGGAGTGCAAGCAAAGATGAAAGTGGGTGCTATTGGAGTAAGGCCAGAAAAACAAATTTTAAATGCATATGAGGAGACAGAGCATGGACTGCCATTGTGGCTATATTGTAGGGGAGGCATTACGTAAACTTTTTACAAGTGATGCATGCCGACTGCCTTCCGGAGACAACTGCTCATTGACTAGTTGTTGCTTTCAGTAATGACAGTGAACGAAGATGCTGACAGAATTGTTTCATAAACAAAGAAGGAGCCACGGAGTAGCCTGAGTTAGTGACACACTCGTCACACAAATGTGAGGAACTCAGTTTGGGCCCCTAGCACCTCCATATAAGGCTAGACACAGTGATGCAAACCTATAATTTCGTTGGTACAGGGGAAGAGAGATAACAGCAGCTAGTCCAGACAAACGAGTGAGCTCCAAGCTCAGTTAGGACCCTGTTTTAATAAATGAACATGGACATCTGCTGAGGATGATTCCTTATATTGACAATGGCTTCCATACAGCACATATAGCCACACACAAACATCTCCACATGCGCAGAAAAAATTAAAGTAATAACAGGTGGCTGGAGAGATGGCTTAGCAGTTAAGATCATTACTGCTTCGTGTAGAAACCTGGAGTTTAGTTCCCAGCACTCATATTGGGTGGCTCACATCAGCCTGTAATTTCAGATTCAGGCTGTAATTGGATCCTTCTGGACTCCACAGGCACCTGTAGACATATGCACAGACCCACACACAGGTTCACATATACACACATAATGGGGGAAAAAGCCACAATGGCATTGACACCAGGACTCCAACAAAGTCCAACAGGGCAGCCTGTTCTAACACTCTCCTAATCCAAGGACTGAACAGTGTGAGTGGCCATCAGGGTGGAGAACTGTCTGTCGCTGGAAGCTTCTTTGCCAACCACTCAGGAGTTCTGAGGCTCTAAGAAATTATACCTGTTTTCCCTATTAGACTGAGAAAAAAGTCTACAGTCCAGAGACTGGAGCATATGATGTTGGTTTGGTGTAGACCTCAATCTGAACAGCAAGGGTTTAGAGCTGAGAGCCTCTACCTTTTTGCAGCAACACTCACACACAGATATGGAAACCTAGGCATTCTGATGCAAAAACGGACTGAAAAGCAGAGGCCACACTAGCATCTGGGTGGGACGGAGTGGTAGATGTAGAAAAGGCGACCAGAGATGAAAAGTCGTATTGGTTATATGAAACTGGAATCTAATCGAAATGAACTCAAATGATTGGTATGAACTTTGCCAAGTGCTTTACTTTCCAAACTTTATTTCTTATTAATAAAACAAGTAGAAGAATATATATCTAAGGATTTTCATGAACATTAAATAACATGAAATGATAATGTATTGAAAATATCTGTAGCTGAAAAGGCTTTGATAGACAATTGCTTATATCTAGAAAAACTTATTTTTATATTTAATTCACTGAAGATTTACTTTTTAGTGTGTGTGTGTTGTGTGTGTGTGTGTGTGTGTGTGTGTGAGTGAATGTGTGTTGGTACCCAAGGAGATACAGTTTTGAATCTGTTGAAGTTACAGTCATTTGTGAGCCACCAAGTGATGCTGAGGCCTGAACTTGGGTCTTCACAATAGAGCAACAACTGCTACTAACTGACGAGCCATTTCTCCAGCCGTGTTTAACCACTTATACTTTACAGACTTACAGTGTGAGATAAATATGATCACAAACATATATATTTAAGTGTTTTACCTTTTGTCAGTGAAGATGTATATATATATATATATATATTTTATTTTATTTTTTTAATTTTTTATTAATTATACTTTATTCATTTTGTATCCCCCCATAAGCCCCTCCCTCCTCCCCTCCTGATCCCACCCTCCCTCCCCTTTCTGCATGCATGCCACTCCCCAAGTCTGCTGATAGGGAAGGTTCTCCTCTCCTTTCTGATCTTAGTCTATCAGTTCTCATCAAAATTGGCTGCATTGTCCTCTACTGTGGCCTGGTAAGGCTGTTCCCCCCTCAGGGAGAGGTGATCAAAGAGCAGGCCAATCAGATTATGTCAGAGGCAGTCCCTCTTCCCATTACTATATAACCCACTTGGACACTGAACTGCCATGGGCTACATCTGTGCAGGGGTTCTAGGTTATCTCCACGAATAGTCCTTGGTTGGAGTATGAGTCTCTGGGAAGTTCCCTGTGTTCAAATTATCTTGTTCTGTTGCTCTGCTTGTGGAGTTCCCGTCCCCTCCAGCTCTTACTATTTCCCACTTCTTACATAAAATTCCATTCACTCTGCCCATCAGTTGTCCATCAGGCTCAGCATCTGCTTTGACAGTCTATACTGCAGAGGCTTTCAGAGGCCCTCTGTGGCAGGTTCCAAGGTTGGTTCCTATTTTCTTCTGGCTTTCAGAGGCCCTCTGTATCAGGTTCCGAGGTTGTTTCCTATTTTCTTTTTCTTCTGATGTCCATCCTCTTTGCCTTTCAGGATGGGGATTGAACATTTTAGTTAGGGTCCTCTCTTTTGCTTAGTTTGTTTAGATGTACCGATTTTAGTGGGTTTATTCTATGTTGTATGTTTATATGAGTGAGTATATACTGTGTGTGTCTTTTTGCTTCTGGGACAACTCACTCAGGATGATCCTTTCCAGGTTCCACCATTTACCTGCAAATTTCATGATTTCCTTATTTTTCGTTGCTGAGTAATACTCCATTGTATAGATGTACCACAGTTTCTGCATCCATTCTTCAGTTGAGGGGCATCTGGGTTGTTTCCAGCTTCTGGCTATTACAAATAAAGCTGCTATAAACATGGTTGAGCAAATGTCCTTTTTGTGTACTTGCACCTCTTTTGGGTATATGCCTAGGAGTGGTATGGCTGGGTCTTGAGGAAGCACTATTCCTAGTTGTCTGAGAAAGCGCCAGATTGATTTCCAGAGTGGTTGTACAAATTTACATTCCCACCAGCAGTGCACAATCTCTCCAGCATGTGTTGAAGATGTATATTTTATTCATCTATTTTTAATATTAGGTGCTGGTCTCATGCTTAGGGCTTACATGAATTTAGGTCTTACAGGTCCTCGGAATGTATTCTACCACCACTGAGGCACACCTCTGCAAGTGTTTCACGGTCCACTCCTTTTAGCCTTCTGAGTGCTGTGATTACCGACATGTACCGTCATGCATAGCTTCTCGTTTAATGTTTTCAGAGAAAGCATGAAGCTATAAGAAAATACTGGTTGGTATGTTAAAATATCAGCAATAATTTTATTACTTTAATATTCCTAATGCAATGAAGACGAAGTGACTCCTGAGAGACACGGATCATCAATCACCTACCTTTGCGTTCCTCATCTCTCCTCTCCTCTCATCTCATCTCATCCCATCTCACAGTACCTGTTTATATGCTAGTACCTCTTTTCCTGGAGGCAATGGGATTTCAGAAAAAAAAAATCAGTTTCAAAAGGTCTCATGTTAGTTGGCTGAAGAGCACAGATAGAATGCAGGTGACCTGAGCTACTCTCTAGAGAATGTTGCTTTGCCTGAAAGCCTGTTTGGTCCTGGAGTTAGGACTGGGAGTCATGGAGATGCATAATAATGTCTATGGAACAACTCCACATTCGAGAGTCATTGTCCTAAAAACCTGCTCTGTGGGCATGTACTTGGCAGAGGGTCTAGCCTTGGCAGTGCTTCAGTAACTGTTCATCCTGAGATGAGCTTTTAAAGATAGTTCTTTGATGTAAATGATAATCACTTCCTGTAATTTAATGCCCCAGATGTGCCTGCTGTATGAGCTGGAAGAATTGGGTCTTTGCCTGGTAATGGGTCCTGGAATTTCTCAAGTGGAAGATTAAAGTTCATTGGAGGTATGTGCATTGGGATCAGGAGAAATGGCAGGAAGCCTACATTTAGTTAAGGATTTGGATGAGGCTCATCACTGTTAAAATTATAGGATAGATACAATTTTATTGAGAACCCCTGAAACACTTGCACTTTTCTTTAATTTCCACACTTTGAATTCTCTTTTTTTTTCCCTTTAAGAAATTGTCTTACATGAATGATTTCCATCCCGTCTTCACACATGCTGGTTAAACCTGGCTCTTGTGAAGTTGATTTATCTTGCATTTGCATCCTGGCCGAGGCTACAGGACACCGAGATGTCCTTTCACCTCTTGCAGCTTCTGCATGGTGTTCTCAACACCCAAGGGGAAGACATTCAGTACTGGTTCCATACCATGGTGAGAATTAGAGGAACAACCACATGAAAACCTGTGACATCATACCTGTCACAGCATAGGCCCATTGAGTTTTGTTTTATTATTGGTACTGCTAGGAGGGCCTATTTTAGTTTATTAAAGATTTTAATTATGTTTACATGCGTGTCTCTGTGCATTGGTATGTGCACGTGAACGCAGGTACTCACAGAAGTCAGAAAGTGTTTTCAGATACCCTGGACTTGGATTCTGTTGTGAGCAGCCTAAACTGGGTTCTGGGACCCCAACTTGGGTCCTCTTCAAAATCACGATAAGCTCTTAGCCACTGAGTAATCTTTCTATCTACAGACAGCTTTAGTTTTCAATTTTTGATCTCTAATGTCAAACTGTAAAACACTATCTTCTAGTAAGGAGGTCACATGTGTAAGCAGATAAAGAAGTTTTAAGCAAAATAGAGCTCTTTGAATGTATTTTTTGAGTGTCCCCAATTCTACTAAAACAAACAAACACACACACACACAAACAAACAAACGAACAAAAACATCCTATAACTTGTATAGGGAAAACCTTGATCCACACTGAAAATGAGCACCAAGTAAGTATGTATTCACAAAGTATAAAATTATAACATCTGTGAAGAGACAATATTTCAGTTCAGGACCACTTCAAATTATAGGCCTCATTGTTCCAGCTGCTGGTGAATACAGGGTATGAAAAAGCATAGTTACTATTTTAACTGTGTGCCATAAATTTCTACTCTCATGCCATGCAAGACTGAAACTTACTGTGAATGGCTTCACAGAGCACCTGAGACTTCCTGCCTTAAAGCAGAGGCTGTTCTGTGGGTATGATATGATATGCAAAGCTCCCTCCCAAGAGCCAGACAACTCCTGGGTTGATCTATTTTCCTTTTCCCAGCTCCTAGAATAATGCATGACACCATAGCTTTTAATTAATATTTGTTGAACAGGGTCAAAATACTTAACCTGTTATTTCAATTGTTTGGTGGGATAATTTCTGTATTTGTGAAATGAATACAAAACTGGCTGTTCCCACAAGAGTTGTCGATTACAGCTTTCATTTGTAAATATGAACATTCCACAATGTTCAGTGTGTCTGGAGAGGTACTGTTTAAATCTTGGTGGTGATAATGGCAGAGTATATGGCAGCAAGCCAAATGCAATTGAGAAGGCTGAGACAGGGAAGGAAACCTGTAATCAGAGGAATCTGACAAGAGTAATTGGAAACCAGAGTTTGATGTCTGATTCTGATCCCGAGAATAATTATACCTCCTTACAAGAGACTTGACGGTAGTGGGGTTGATAAGGTCTTATTTTTGTCTGATTCTCACCTGGCCCAGGTATATTTATTTGTAACGTCTGGGCCCATCAACGGACCATCAACCCCCTTAATCAAAGATGTTACCCATCATCCAGGATAAAAAGAAACATAGTATTTAGATGGAAAATGCTATACACACAGCACTGTTATTGCCTTATCTTTGTGATGTGTTAAAAGTACCCCCATCTAAGCCATCTTGTATAAACATCTGTGTCTCTTAAAGTAAGAACGTTGGATATAATTGGCTTCAACTGATAAGGTAGAGCCTCAAATTGAGAGTATTGCGTGATGACTGGTATCCTCAGAGGCAGAGTAAGTCAGGAGAAATTTCAGTTCTCCTGGTTTTTGTGAAGTCACCTAACCTCACTAAACATTTCCATGGGAGTGTAGTTAGGATGAAACAATTAATATAGAGGGCTTACCACAGCACCCAGCATTAGTGGTAGCTATGATCACCCTTGATAATGGTAACAGTAAACCACAAGTAATAGTAATGGTAGAGATGCAGAACAGATGGAGGCCCATACTCACTGAAATGAATATTATGTCAATCAGTTGGGGAGATAGAAAACCAGAATTCAAGTAGCCTGAGTCTTAGGTAGGAAGAGTAATTCCTGTAGGATTTTGATTTAGAAGTGTCTAAGTGGCCTTTTGAGTGAGAAAAGAAAGCCGGTTTGGGAAGTCATAAGGGGTCTAGTTAAAGAGGTCACTATTGGAAAATATTCCTGGTGACTTACAGATTAGAAAATCAAATAACAAGCCATCGCACCTTTGTTTTTACAGTCTCTTCAGCCTGGTTTAATTTCTACCTCATCTCAGATTTAGCATAGACCACAAAGAAACACCGGACCTTTCTTCTGGTTGAGCTTGGCTTCTATGAAGGTTCCACCCCATTTAAGCCTCTAGCTCTGAAGCTTCTCTTCCAGCAGGGTCAGTGGGGCTGTGCAAAGGTCATTACAAACTCCCAAGTAGAAGGTAAGCTGAGTCCCCACAAGGAGATTGTTCTTCCAGTGATAGCCTCGACACTTTCAGTTTTGTCAAGAATGCTTGAAAGGTATTCCAAATGACATCTAGAGTTCCCCACTTTTACTATGTTACACATCTTTCCATTATGTCAGAAACTTACTGAAGGCAGCGACTTCATTATAGCTTTTAAGAGTCATAGATAGGATTTGGCTTAATCACTTATGAGTGAATATTCAATGAATTTGTTTTCTGTGTATGTAGAATGTTCTACTCACTCAGGCACTGGCAACACCTTGAGATTTTATCACAATACTGCACAGTGTCATCACTTCATCAGATATATTGGAGATGCACATATATTTTCATGCTATCAGAATTGCAAATTAAAAAAAAAAACTAGGTGATGCTTTAGAGGATAATTAAATGCCAAGGTTCTAGGTAAGATCACAATACATTTAAAAGGTGACCTCAAATTTATAGAAAGGTTTGTAGGAGCATTTTCTTCCTTACTAGGTTAAAACATGCTCTTGAATTTTGTTTTAATTTTCTTTTTTAAAAAGATTTATTTATTTAATGTACATGAATGTTCTATCTGCTTGTATACCTGCACACCAGAAGAGGTCATCAGATCCCAGTATAGATGGTTGTGAGCCACCATGTGGCTGCTAGGAATTGAACTCAGGACCTCTGGAAGAGCAAACAGTGCTCTTAGCCACTAAGCCATCTCTCCAGCCCCCTTGTTTTAATTTTCTAAACTTGATTACAAGATTTTGGCTCTTTGTCATTGGAGAGGAACATGTTTCTGTTAAATAAATGTGGATATCTTCTACGCCCATAGAGTTCTGTAAGAGTTCATCTTTCTTAGTGATGTGAAGAGCATACAGCTCTGGCTTGGTGAGGACCCAGGGGATACAGACCACAGGCCCTCAGTTCTCTAGCTGGTACAAGGTCCTCCGGAGCTGGTGAGAGAGAGGGGTGATTGACAGACACTTGAAATAATTGTTTGCATACATTTTAAATTCAAAGGTGCTGCAAATAAAGAGAAAGACTTTGTTTTTGCTGTTAGAAAGTCTCTGTGTTGGCCATGCTTGAGAAAAAAATGTGCCCATTAAGTGACCTCTAACTACAGCAGGTTCTCCAGCAATCTGCAGAGTACTGCACATCATTTCAATTAGTCTTCTTGGCAATCTGGTGTTTAATAAGATGAGGTGAGCAAGGTCCTTAAATTAAATAGGTAGAGAACTTAGGGCTTAAAACCAACCTTGTTGGCTCCAGCAGCTTCAGTCTTATCCTATTTGCCCTAATGTTTAGGGAAACTGTTCATTTCCTGGGGTAATCTTAGCACCCTACCTAGCCTTAGCCTATATATCAAGAATAGTGGATGGTCTTGTAATAGGCTGACCGTTCACCAGAAAAATGCAGCCGGACTCATCACAAGACCAATAATTAATCTACAGAATTATTCTAAACCATATTTACAGAATCTGTAGCTGAATGCACATGATCTAGAGTCTGTTGATACGTGGCCACAACTTAGCCTGGACCTCATTGCTACTGCCTTGCATTCTGCATTTCCAGAAGCCGTCCTCTCATATACGCATGCTTCTCCATTTAGCTGTAATGGTGATACTGGATATAGCTGGTGTCTTCATGATATAATGATCCCTGAATATTGCCATTTAAAACTATAGCCTTTTAAAATGTATTCTCTGACCATTTCATGCATGTATACAACATATCTTGCTCATATCCACCACCTCTATTTACTTCCTCTCACCCCCCCTTTTTTTTTTCCAACAAGTGCCCCTTCCAACTTCATGTGCTTTTATTTTTTTATTTTTATTTTTTTATAACCCAATCAGTCTAGTTGTGCCACCTGCATGACCTACATGTGGCCACGTAGCCAAAGAAAATTATGCTCTCTGTTCCGGAAGCTATCGATCTCCAACAGTTTCCCAGTTAATGAAGGGGCCTCATAAGCCCTTAACACTGTCCATTATTGACTGGTGTGGTCTTGTGCAGCTCCCCTTAGTTTCCATGAGCTCATCAGTGCAAAAGCAGGTCATATCCAGAAGGCAGCATTTCATAGCACTGCTCCTCCTTCATTGGCTCTTAATTTTTTTTAACCTTTCTTTTTGTAATGTTCCATGAGTCTTTTGTGGTTTCACATAGATGCCTTATTTAGAGCTACACACTCAATAGTTACTTATTCCTAGCACCATCACTGTGTAGGTGTGAGTCTATATTGACTGCTACCCAGTACATAAAGAAGCTTCTTTGACCAAGGTTGAGGCAGCAGTAATCTACGGATATAGACTTAAGTATTTAGAAGGCAGTTTGACAGCATGTCTACTTAGCAAAAATAACAGTCGGGAATTTGATGTAGGACATAGGACCTCCCTCCCTATGGGCTTTTGACCAGGTTTATGTACCAGGCATGGATTCCTTTCTGTGGAACAGGCCTCAAGTCCAACCAGAAAACAATTGGTAGATCCTATAACAGTCATACCCCTATTCTAACTCTAGCCCATCTCGCTTGACAGATCCTGCCTTGTTAATGATACTCTGTGTTTCAATAAAAATGTCACAAGTAATCAAACTATCAGTACATGAAGTGAAGTTCTACTTTTGTAGTAATTGGGCACAAACCTCATCACCTATGCTGTTCCTTTGGTAAGACTGACTTAGAAACTGAGGCTTAATCAATGGTCTACCATCTATCCCATAACCCCCTCTCAAAACTGAAAGCTCTGGACTAACTGTTCAATGAATATTTGGCAAATATTCATTTAGTGATAATAAAAATTCATATAGTGATAAGCAGACTCGATTCTGAGCTCGCTTACACCAACACATTTTTCCTGGATGTTTCTGCACTCTACCGTTTTGCTCTCAGAACTCCCAGCATGGGCTGAAGGTGTCCTTACCACTGCCTGTGCTCAGCACTCTCCATCGTAGAACTCGCTCTCAGCTGAACAGGGTAGAAGTGTTATGTAGAATGGTTTTCAGCTGATGTATTTGGAAGGGTACATTCTTTAGCTTCTTTACTGCCCAGGTGGAAAAGTTAGTTCGTTACTTTCCTCCCGGGTGCTACATGAGAATTAAGACTCAAGTGTCTAGACTGGCAACTTGATTATTGTGTGTGTGCATGCACCTTTGTGTGTGTAGTGTATATGTTCATGTGTGTGTTTGTATGTGTGTGTTTTAGCTTCATTTATGTTTCTCTGATAGAATATCCTAACAAGCCCCATCCTAGCTGAGGACAAATGGTAACTGCTTGGAGAGGAAGAGTCAGCGTGTCCCCTGGTAGATGTGAGAAGCCACACATCCCGAAGTATAAATTGGGAGTATAAATTGGCTTTGATGGGTTTAAAAAGTAGGCACATGAAGTTGGTAGCTGGGAAAGATAATTTGGAAGGAGTTGGCGAAGGAGGGTGAACATGATCAAATGGCACTGTCCAAAGTTCTCAGAGAGCCCCATGAGAATTCACAAACAGTCCAGCCTATTGCCAGGATGATAGATTGTCCTGACAAACTGACAACAAGTCCCCATTGCTGAAGACGATAACTTTATAAACAATATAGACAACATGGAGGTGTCAAGCTGATGCTTACCTAGAGCCTTTATCCCTATGTTCCAGTGTCTTTGCTGCAGAAAAATACTCTGTACTCTATCAAAAGACTAATATAAATCCCAAGCTAGCCACAACCCTTTATTTACAGTGGTGTACTGCCTGCAGGATACTGTAGGGCAATTGTGGTACAGCGCTTGTAAGAGTAACTAACCAATAACTGATCTGACTTAAGTCCCACTCCAGTAGTCTAACCCACATCTGACATAGCTTGGGTGACCAAGAAGCGGAGACTAGGATAGTCCAGGGGCCTAGGGGAAACTAATACTGCTATCTATATACTGCTTTACACTTCTGCTATGAAGAAAAAAAAAAAACAATAGTTACTCATAACGACATTCTTTTATACTCGTAGATCAGTGCCTTGTTCAGCTTCATCAGAGAAGCTTCCTCCTGCAGCAGATGAGAACATATATAGAGAACTACATCCAGACATTATGCAGAGAATGAAGGGCCCTGAAACATCCCTAAATGGGATGTCTCATCAAGTGCTCAGGGACCTCCACGGAAGAGGAAGCAGGAAGAATATAAGAGACAGAGGGGAAGGAAGAGACCTAGAGAACAAGGCCCTTTGAATCAACACAAGCGAAGTTCATATGAACTCACAGAGACTGAAGCAGCATGCACAGGGCCTGCACAGGTCTGCACAGGTCTGCACAGGCCTGCACAGGTCTGCACAGGTCCACTCTGTATAGATTATGGCACCCAGTCCAGTGTTTTCGTGAGAGTCCTGAGAGAGAGAAAGAGTGGGTCTCTGATTCTTGTGCCTTCTCATGGGCTCTTTATCTTCGCTGGTTTATCTTGTCCACCTTCAACGTGATAGTTTTTGTTTTTATCTGATTATATTTTATTTTGTTATATTTTAAAAAATGAATGAATGAATGAAAACCTAGCCACTAGGTTAAAGGTTAACAAAAGAACTGTCACTTGATGCAAGCAGGGAGAGGGAAACTCAGTTTTCTCTAATAGAGCAACACTGGGTAAAGCAAACACTCAAGGACAAGAACCATGCTCACAAGGAGTTGACTGACACATAATGTGAGAATTTTTTGTGTGCTTTGACGTGATTACAGTTTTGTTGTTTTAGTTTTTTGTTTGTTTTGTTTTTTTTTCTTTTGATTTTGGGGTATTTGTTTTTGCATTGTTTTTTTTTTGTTTGTTTTTTGAGAAAGAACTTAAAACTGAGTAGATAGGGAGGGGAGGAAGCTCTGAAAAAACCCAGGGAAGGGAAAGAATATGATCAAAATATATTTAAATTAAAATAGTTCTCAAAGAACTAGTTAATAAATTTCCTCACAAAAAAACAAAACAAACAAACAAACAAACAAACAAACAACTTAGAGAAGAAAAAGTTTATTTGGCTTGTAATTCTAGGTCCTGAGCCATCAACCTTGCGTCTCTGCTAAGTTTTTTGTTTTTTGGTTGTTTGACCGTTTTGGTCAGGATATTTTATAAGAGGAACAGAATTCAATGAGACACAGAAATTGGTACTGAGGAAATGGGGCAGCTACTGTGATAAGCTTGAGTATGTGTCCTTTTGAGGCCTTCGCAGTTGCAGTTTTGTTTGTTTGTTTGTTTTGTTTTGTTTTATTCTTTGCATGGGAAAAGCCATTGAATAATGGGATTAGTTATTTACATTATAGTGGGAACTTGGAAGACACTAATGCTGAGAGAACTGTGGACAATGGAGGCCAGTATCATCACATTTCAGAGGGGAAGAAGGACTTTCTGTGGAATTGGGTTAGGAGCATTCATGTGATGTTTTAGCCAAGACATCACATGTCTTTTAGCTTTTTTGCCCTTGCTGTAAGAACTTGGGTGAAGTCAATTTGTAAGAAAATGGACTTTGCTTGGTAGAGAAGCTTTCAGAATGTCAGAGAATTCAGGCTGGTGCTGAGAAAGCAAGTCTAATTGAGAGATTAGAACCACTGTTTTTTTTTTTTTTAAAGCCTTCTGCATTGCACTAGGGCAATAGAAAAGTGTGTTCTCAGGGCTAGCGCGCATTCACAGATGTAACTGTGCTCCAAAGGGACCAGGCTGCATTTCAAGCACGCAGCAGAAGCAGGCAATGTTGTAAGTACTGTCTACATTGTACTGGCTTTGAGGGTAAAGATGTAAGACTGAGGAGTCATAGAATCAGCTTAACTCAAGTACCAAGCGGCAATGCTTTCTGTGGATGGGAAAGGTGATTTTTTTTTAAATTTTTTTATTTAACTTTTATTAATTACACTTTATTCATTTTGTATCCCCCCATAAGCCCTTCCCTCCTCCCCTCCCGATCCCACCCTCCCTCCCCTTTCTGCATGCATGCCCCTCCCCAAGTCCACTGATAGGGGAGGTTCTCCTCTCCTTTTTGATCTTAGTCTATCAGTTCTCATCAGAAGTAGCTGCATTGTCAGGGGAAAGGTGATTTTTATGAAGCTGTTAAGGTAAAGCCTGAGTTGCAGCGGAGACTGCAAAAAATTTGGTGGTTCCTGGACCCTGGGGAAGCCCCAGGAAAAGCTGCAGGTTTTGAATGGCAATGCCTTAACCATGCCAGTGAAGCTGTGTGCTGTAGGTGGCAGAGCTGGAGACCGGTGTTTTCCAAGTCCTTTGGAGCCCAGAAGATTAGCCCCAGAGGCAGGACACACACTTGCAAGAGCTGAGCTTTTCCGGGCTGGACATTGGGTTTTGGACTGGTCCCTCCTTACTACGCTCCAACTCTTCCATTTTTAAAGGAGGTGTTTGCCTTGCACCATTAGATCTTGCAAGTATGTAACTTGTTTAATATGTTACAGGATCTCGCAGTTAAAAGGGATTTAAGCTCATTAAAGTGTTGGAAGTTTTGAAGGCCATGGGTATATTTAAAGTTGTATTTTATATTATGAGTTAAACACAGGACTTCAGAGAAAAGTGATGTGTATGTCAAGTTGACATGGCATGGAGTTGGATGGTTAGTTTTAATTGATAGCTTGATCTAGCCTAAAATCACCTGGAAGGAGGGTTTCAGAGAACAGTTTAGATGAGGTTGGTCTGTGGGCATGTTTATGGAGGGTTGTCGTGACTATTTATTGATGTGGACACACTCAGTTCCCTGTGGGTCATGCCACTGGATAGACGGGCGGTGGCTCCTAACTGTACGTGTGTATAGAGAAGGGAATGAGCGTGGTGGGCACGCCTGCATTTATTTCTCTCTGCTCTCTTCTGTGGGTGTGATGTGACTAGTGGCTTCAGGTTCCATTTGACTTCCCACAGTGATGGACTTTAACTTGGAATTGTAAGCCACGTAAATTTTTTCTCTTCCCTAAGTTGTTTTTTACCTGGGTGTTTTATCACGGCCACAGAAATTAATCTAAGACAGCCTGTTTCTGTGAGTGTGACTATATGTTTGTGTGAAAGTGTACGTGTGTGTGTGTGTGTGTGTGTTGCTCAGAGGACAACTGTAGTTGCCTTTCACCTTTAAGAAACCTATTCATATGTTTTATTTTTGCAAATGTCACACATGTATATAATGAAATATTTTCATATCCACTCCCCATTTCCCTTCTTTAACTCTACCCATATGCCTCCAGTATGTCTCCTCTTAATTTCAGGTCTTTATTGTTATTTTTTCAACATTTGCATTGATTCTCTGGGAATTGCACTGCATTCACCCCGATCACACTCACTTCCTGGTTTTTCCATATCTGTCCCTCTCCCTCTACGACCCTCATCCCCCCAGCAAAAAAAAAAAAAAAAAAAAAAGTAAAAATAAAATAAGAGTACAAAAACCTCCCCAAGTCCGGCTTGTGTTTTCTGTATACTCACTGGGGCAAAGTCAAGCCGAGTCCTTTCCCTCGTGCGTCCCCGCCAGACGCCGTCAGTTGTGGAGAGCTGCACTTCGGCACCCCATCTCAGTTTTTAAGAGCTGTCTTTGATGGCTTCCTGTGTCTGCTTTTACCCTTTGGTTTGTTTGTTTGTTTTTGAGGGGCGGCAATTGGGTAGGGGTTGTCACGGAAGCCTCAGTCGTCGCTCACAGCGAACCTAACTTCCCTGCTCGGCCCAATCAGCAGGAGCCACATCCTGGGCCCCCACACGGTTCCTGGCGACAGCACAGATCATGAACGTGGCCCCAGGGGCACAGACCACACACTTCAGGACTTGAGGAGGCAGCATGGACCGTGGATAGCTGAACGGCCTTGGGGGTAACACAGGCCACAGTTATCAACATAGTCCCCAGCAGCAGCAAGACTACAGACCCACTCATCCACCCCCAGGGCAGCAAAGCCCAAGGACATCACCAGGGCTTCAGTGAGCAGCACAGATGGGCTTCGACCACGCCCCCTCCCCCCAGCGTCTCTATCTCTTGATGCCTCATTAAGTCCAATTAATGTTGTCCATAGGCGCATAGGTGGGAAGAGATCGTGCGGACCATGGGAAACCAATCAGTGGCGACATCCTGAAAAGCAGACAATTCTCTTCCATGGCATTCATTTACTGCCAATAGCTCCTTATAAGGGGGCGGGGTCTGGTGATCATCTACCTCATTATGCTGGGATTTTGGCTAGCTTGATCTCGTGCAGGTAAGGGCAGATCTGTGAGTTCACGGATGTGACAGTTATGTCATACCTCAGTAAGAGCATTGCATAGCACTCCGCTCTGCCTTCTCATTCTCACGCTTTTTTCTGCTTCCTCATCTTTACTGTTCCCTAAGTCATCCCCCCCCCCTTTCTTTTGAGACAATGTCTCTCACTATGGAAATCACCTAGTAAGCTAGGGTGGCTAGCTAGTGAGCCTCAAGAATTTGCTTTACTCTGCCATAATTAGTGCTGGGATGACAAGTTCAGGCCACTGTACCTGTACCTGTTGTTGTTGGTTTGTTTGTTTTTGTTTTTTAATATGGGTTTTGGGGATTGAACTCCTCCCTCCCTCCCTCCCTCCCCCCCCCCCCCCCCCCCCTCCCTCCCTCCCTCCCTCCCTCCCTCCCTTCCTTCCTTCCTTCCTTCCTTCCTTCCTTCCTTCCTTCCTTCCTTCCTTCCTTTCTATTTTTATGTTTTTGAGACAGGATTTCTTTATATAATAGCCCCGGCTGTCCTGGACTTGCTTTGTAGATCAGACTGGCCTCAAACTCAGAGATCCACCTGTCTCTGCCTCCTGAGTGCTGGGATCAAAGGCATGCCCTACCATGCCCAGCATAGAGGTACAATTTATAGCATCGTCTTTGTGGTTCTCTCATTCACGCTATTTTTAAACTTTAGATAGATTATAAAATTCTTCCTACTTATATAATACTCTACCTCTCAAAAAATATCCTGGCCACAAGGCTTGAGAGGATCTATTTTGCCAGTGCTTTTAAAGATTGAGCTGGAAATGAAGATAATTTTAAAATTAATTATAAGGGTATCTCATTAAATCCCTTTAAAGAACTAAGAGCAAAATAGCTTCCTTTTTCCAAAAGTGAAATATAAGCACACCTTGATTACAATTATGCTATGACTGGTGTTTAAAAAGGAGATCTCACTAGAAACTAAATTAAGCTTTCTGGAAAATATCACTTCCTATTTAAAATAAAAGGAAGTGAGAACACACTGTCTTTGTTCTTTTTTCTAAGAGTTTTACCCTGAAAATTTGAAGGCACAGAATGTGTTTTCTGCTTTGAACAAGTGGGGGACAACTCTCTGGACTTCATCTGCACCAGCTGCTATTTGAAAGTTTCCTCTGGTGTTTCACAGCTCAGCACAATTTCCCATCACGGCTCATTTCCATTTTCTTTGTCCTAGGCACTTGCGCAATGTACACCGTTAGATGGTTAGCCTTTTCTTCCTTTGAAATGTTTCCTTCAAACTAGTATCCAAATTACATTGCGCAATTGAAATAGGATCAAAATTGTCTGTATGCCCAGACTATTTTATGAGGACTTTTAGTCTCCATTCTTGAACATTTATAGGTCTACATCATTTGTTCCTGAAAGCACGAACATCTTCATGTCTTCCTACATAGTCTTTGCTGATTGTTTCTGTAGGCAGGCCACTCCCTCTCTCTACTTTCTTTTATCCCATTAATTCGCTAATTAACATCCCCAATCATGGCTTCCCTTCCCTTCCCTCCTCCAGTTCTGCCCTCTAAACCCCCTTCTCATTCCTCAGAGAAGGGGAGTCCTCCTTGGATATCAATCCAACTTAGCATATCAAGTTTTAGTAGCACTAGGTGAATCTTTTCCTATTGAGCCTAGATAAGGCAGCTTATTTAAGGGTAAGGGATCCAAAGGCAGGCAACAGAGCTCCTGTTCCTGCTGTTAGAAGTCCCACATGAAGCACAAGCTGCACGTCTGTTATATGTGTTGGGGACCTAGGTTCATCCCATCCATGCTTTTTGGTTGATGGTTCAGTCTCTTGTGAGCTCCGATGGTCCAAGACTAGTTAATTCTGTAGGTTTTCTTGTGCTGTCCTTAACTTCTGTGGCTCCTTCAATCTTTTGTCCCCCTCTTCCACCAGATTCCCTGAGCTCTGCCTAACGTTTGACTGTGGGTCTCTGCATCTGTTGCTATTAGCTGCTCTCATGGGGTGCATGGGGGCAAGTTATAGTTGTCTGTTTCCTCAATTTCTGCTCTGTCTTTATCCCTGCATATCTTGTAGGCAGGGAAAATTGTGGGTTGAAGATTTTGTGGGTGGCTTGCTTCCCTGTCCTTCCATTGGAAGTCTTACCTGGTTACAGGAGGTAGCCTTCTCTTCTGTTGCTAAGAGTCTTAGCTAATGGATTCCTGGGAGTTTCCTTTCTCCTAGATTTCTGGCTTGTCCCAGAGATGACCCCCCACCCCGATTTCAGTTCTTTCTCTCTCCATCCTCCCTACATTTGATCCCTCCTGTTCCCTCCCCACCTCCTCTCTCACCCAGTTCCCTTCCTTTATTCACCTTTGATGTCTATTTTGTTTTCTTTTCTGAGGGAGATTCAAGCATCCTGCCTTGGATCCTACTTATTACTTAGCCTCTTTTTCCTTTTCTTTTTCGTTCTTTCTTTTTCTTTTCTTTTCTCTTTCTTTTTCTTTTTCTTGTCTTTTTTTTTTATTTCTGAGACATGGTATTTCTGTGTAGTCTTGATTGTCCCAGACTTTCTTTGTAGATCACACTGGCCTTGAACTCACAGAGATCAGTGTGCTCCTGCCTCCCTTAGTGCTAGGAGTACAGGCATTTGGCTGTTACTTAGCTTCTTTGGTTCTGAGGATTATAGTATGGTTATCCTGTACTTTGTGGCTAATATCCACTTATAAATGAGCACATACCATATGTGCCTTCTTGGGTCTGGTTACCTCAGTTAGGATTATTTTTTCTAGTTCCATCCATTTACCTACAGATTTCATAATGTTCTTGTTTTAATAACTGAGTAGTATTTCATTGTGTAAATGTACCATGTTTTCTTTATCCATTCTTCAGTTGAGGAACAACTATACTGTTTCAAGTTTCTGGCTATTACAAACAAAGCTACTGTGGACATAGTGGAGTAAGTGTCCTTGTGGTATGGTGGAACATCTTTTGGGTATATGCCAAGATATTTTTTTAGTTTTATTTTTTTTCTTCAAAATTTATTCATAATATATCCTTACTGAAGTCCCCTCCCTCAACTCCCCCAGTCCCACTCCACCCTCCCTCTTCCCTCATCTCCTTCCCCTAGTCCACTGAAAGGAGGAGTTCTCAGCTATGGCCATCTGCCCATAGCTTGGTAAGTCTCATCAGGACTGCTTGGATCCTCTTCCTCCGTGGCTTTTCCTTGACTTATTCTCATTCTGGATTAACATCAGAATTTATCTAAGTTTCATAATTTGTTTCTCACTGTTGAGGTCATTAATTATCTGCCCACAGCAAAAGTTAATGCCCACATTTTCCTCTTCCTTTTTTTTTTTTTTTTGTATTTCAGATATATTTGACACATGTGCTCAGTTTTGCTATGATTTCTTTCCTAGGCTTCTGGGATATTCATCTCAACTTGTCTCTGTCTTGTCTGATTAATTTTCCACTATGTTCATGTCATTAAAACGAGATTCTCAGCATATGCTCCTTGGCTTTCTTCTCTTCTGTTAACATTCTGTTGTTTATTGTTTCCATCTAGTACTAGTACAGTGTACCAGTCCTATAGATACAGATCTCTTTCCCAGTAGTTTACGTATGTATGTTTAGATCCTTTAGATATTAGCAAGGTTCCACCAGTCAGCAAAACATTGTTGTCCTGGTCCTTGTATATGGCAAAGATTCAGAACGCTGCTGTACAACAAGTGTTCTTGAGGAAAACAATCATATGAGAGTCAAAACTGACTCTGTCTCATACCACATTTCTTCTGTGTAAGTCCTGTTGGCAAAGCATACTGAGTAGAGTCTGATTCCAACCACTCACTCTTTCTACTACCTTGACTCCAGACTGTCTGTAGCATTTATCACCCGATATAGCAACGGCCAGTCCCCTCATTTGTTACTCCTCCCTCCGCTATTGACCATTACCGTTTCTTCTCACAAGGTTGTTGGGATGACTGCTCCAAACCCACACTGATAGCTAACACTTGTTATCTACCTGGTACTATCTACCAGAACCTCTCCTAGGCTGGCTTGCAGTTGTCCATTTACAAGCATTGATTATAGGTGCTAAATCTGCTTCTAGTCCATAGATAAGACAGTTGATGTACAGAGACGATTAGGAACTTGGCCAGGGGTACATTGCTAGTAATAACGGGATAGGATTTGAATACAAGAAGCCTTGTTTTATTTGTTGAACCCTAAAATGCTGTGTTTCATTTTTGCTATGTCACTTATCTGACTGACATGTTCTTCAAGCTGCTAATTGCAAATGGGCTAAACCTAGTTCCTTGCTAGAGTGTGATCAGGGTCCAGACTGTCTTTTAAATGTAATATCATATTTTAGTTCCTTTTCCCCCTCTCCTTATGCAGACAGCCTCCATGCTGGCCTCCAATGTAATACTCTGCTCACTACTGTTTTAGTTTTGTATTTGTTGTTCTTCTTGGGATGTACCTTTTGTGCCAGATCTTTGCATGGCTGTCTTCTGCTGATTGTTTGAATCTCACTACAAATTCCTTTTGGAGTTATCTCTTAACTTTCTGTTTCCAGGTATTAGATGTAGGCTCCTTAGATGCATCTCATTTACTTTTTTGTGTCATTCTTTTCTCTGACAGCCAGTTTCGTTTCGTTTCTTTTCTTTTCTTTTCTTTTCTTTTCTTTTCTTTTCTTTTCTTTTCTTTTCTTTTCTTTTTTTCTCTCCTCTCCTCTCCTCTCCTCTCCTCTCCTCTCCTCTCCTCTCTTCCTCTCCCCTCCCCTCTTTCTTCTCTTCTCTTCTCTTCTCTTCTCTTCTCTTCTCTTCTCTTCTCTTCTCTTCTCTTCTCTTCTCTTCTCTTCTCTTCTTTTTTGAGACAGGGTTTCTCCGTGTAGCTTTAGCTACCCTAGACTAACTTTGTAGTTCAGGCTGTCCTCAAACTCACAAGGATCTGCTTGCCTCTGCCTTCCTCAGTTCTGGGATTCCAGGCGTGCATCACTGCCCCCAGCTGGAAGTCGGGACGTTTAGACTTACGGTACTCTATTACCGATGCTTTTTATTGCAGGCATCTGAGAAACTTCCGGTCTAAAATAGGGATGAGAACAATTAATCAGGGTTACTATGAAGCAGAAGCAACACTGTATTCTGGAAATGCATTGTTTGCAATTGTAAGTATGAAGTTCTTAATAGAAATGGACTATAGTTGCCTAAGCTGCAAAGTTTAATGGAGCAAATACCATGACTCATGTTATAGCTTCTTATGTCCATAAGGCAAAACAGTTCATTCAGAAATAAAGATAAATAACTGATGCGTGTGATTCATGTCATTTAACAAAGATATATACCAAATCAAGAAGTTGACATTAAATCCCTGGAAAGGCACAGCATTCTATCTCCAGGGCCTGAGCATAGTCACACTTCTGTTTCCCAAGGCATGTATATGTGTCAGGAAGTGTGCTTTCTAGCTGGAGTGTATGGTTTGTCTTGACTGGACCATTACAGCTAATTAGTTTTCATGGTCCCTGTTGCATAGTCAGGGGGAGTATTTTTACAGTTTTACTTTAGATGCTTCTGGGGCCATAAACATCTCCCCAGGCTTTAAAGCTCCACTGCGGGGCAATTAGCAGCTGGACTGGAGAGGCACTACAAGTAGACTACATTGACGAATCAATTACACAGAATACTGTGTTTCTGGTGACTCTTTTTTTTTTTTTTGAGTACCCATAACTTCACTGTAAACTCAAAAGCACTGCTTCACCTAGAGCCCAGAGGACCCCTGTTAAACAAAATGCAACACTAGTTTGTATTTCTGCACTACTCAGCCTTCTGTCATTTTCCCTAGTGTATTTCCACAGTTTTTATTTATTTTTAAATTATTATCATTTATTACAATTTATTTAATTTGTATCTCACTGTGTCCCTCTCCCTCGTCTCCTCCCAATCCCACCCTCCCTCACTCTTGTCCCCCTGTACTGCTTCCCTAGTCCACTGATAGGTGAGTTCTTCTTCCCCTTCTATCTGACCATAGCCTATCAGGTCTCATCAACGCTGGCTGCATCATCTTCCTCTGTGACCTGGCAGGGTTGCACCCTCCCCTGACCAGGGGCAGGTGATCAAAGAGCAGGCCACTGAGTTCATGTCAGAACAAGGCCCTGTACCTCTTACTAGAGAACACTTGGAAACTGAGCAGCCATTGGGCTTCCTTTGAATAAGGGGGTCTAGGTCCTCTCCATGCATGGTCCTTGGTTGGAGTATCAGTCCCTCAGGCTCTCCTGGATCCAGGTATTTTGGCTCTGTTGTTCTCCTTGTGGAGATCTTGACTCCTCTGGGGCTTTCTATCTCCTCCTTCTTCCATAAGGATTCCAGCACTCTGCCCAAAGTTTGGCTATGAGTCTCAGTATCACCTTCAATACCTTGGTTGGTAGAGTATTTCAGAGGTCCTCTGTGGAAAGCTCCTGTCCTGTTCCTTGTCTTCTCCTACTTCCAATGTCTAGCCTGTTTGCACTTCTGAATGAGGATTAAGCATCTTCCCTAGGGTCCTCCTTGTTGTTTAGCTTCTTTAGGACTATAGATTTTAGTATGTTTATCCCATATTATATGGCTAATATCCACTTATGAGTATATACCATATGCCTTTGTTATATCATATGTTACCTCACTCACAGGAGACAACTTCCTAAACAGAACACCAACAGCACAGGCTCTAAGAGCAACAAACAATAAATGGGACCTCAT
>NW_026587216.1:44775317-44808858 GCF_907164565.1 Psammomys obesus | reverse complement strand
TATATAAAGAACTGAAGAGGTTAAACACCCAAAAAGCAAGTAATCCACTTAAAAATGGGGTACAAAGCTAAACAGAGAATTCTCAATAGAGGAATATCAAATGGCAGAGCAACGCTTAAAGAAATGCTCAACATCCCTAGTCATCAGGGAAATGTAAATCAAAATGACCCTGAGATTTCACCTTACACCTATCAGAATGGCTAAAACCAAAATCTCAGTGACAACACATGCTGGAGAGGTTGTGGAGAAAGGGGAACCCTCCTCCATTGCTGGTGGGAATGTAAACTTGTACAACCGCTTTGTAAATCAATCTGGCACTTCCTCAGAAAATTAAGAATGGTGCTTCCTCGAGATCCAGCTATGCCACTCCTAGGCATATATCCAAAAGATGCTCAAGTATACAACAAGGACATTTGCTCAACCATGTTTATAGCAGTGTTGTTCATAATAGCCCAAATCTGGAAACCCCCTAGATGTCCCTCAACAGAGGAATGGATAGAGAAAGTGTGGTGCATCCACACAATGGAAAACAATTAAAAACGAGGAAATCATGAAAATTTCAGGCAAATGGTGGCATCTAGAGAAGATCATCCTGTCTCCATTCCTTAAGTGCTGGGACTGCAGGTGTGGGTAATCGTAATCTGATTTCCACAATCTGCTACTGTGTAAAAAGTGACATCTTAAATTAGGAACTGGGTTAAAGATAGAGCAAGGTACTAGGTAGGTAACTTACTCAAAGATAAAATGTACAAGTATCAGCAGATTCTTTAGGCAGTACTATGTGCTGGGTCCTGTTCTGGGTGTACAGGGAAATTCTTTTTTATTTTTTTAGTTTTTATTTTTTTAAGATTAGTTACAGTTTATTAACTTTGTATCCCAGCTGTAGCCCACTCCCTCATTCCCTCCCAACCCCACCCTCCTTCCCTCATCTTCTCCCTGCTCTTTTCCAAGTCCACCAATAGGGGAAGACCTCCTCCCCTTTCATCTGACCATGTTTTATCAGGTATCTTTAGGACTGGCTGCAAAGTCCTCCTCTGTGGCCTAGGAGGGCTGCTTCTCCCTTGGAGGGGGTGTCAAAGAGCTCGCCATTGAATTCATGTCAGAAATAGTCCCTGTTCCCTTTACTAGGGTACCCACTTGGATACTGAGCTGTCATGGGCTACATCTGAGCAGGGGTTCTAGGTTATATACATACATGGTCCTTGGTTGTAGATACAGTCTCATAAAAGAACCCTGTGCCCAGATATATTTGGTCCTTGTGGAGTTCCTGTCCTCTCCAGATCTTACTAACTCCCCCTTCTATCATATGATTCCCTGTACTCTGCCCAAAGTTTGGTTATGAGTCTCAGCATCTGCTTTGATACACTGCTAGGCAGAGACTTTCAGAGGCCCTCTGTGGTAGGCTCCTATCCTGTTACTTGTTTTCTCCTACATCCAATGTCCATCCCATTTGTCTTTGTAAGTGAGGGTTGATCATCTTACCCAGGGTCCTCTTTCTTGTTTGTCTTCACAGGGAAATTCTTAACTCCACCTGGTAACTACCCTCACAAGTATGCACTTTGGTGAGGATGTCTTAGTTCAAGTTTTGCTGATGCAATGACCAAATATCAAGTTTGGGAGGAAAGGGTTTCTTTGGCTTACACTTTCAGATCATAGTCCATCATTGGAGAAGTCAGGATAGTAGCTGAAGCAGGGCTGAAACCTGGAGGCAGGAGCTGACGCAGAGGCCTTTGAAGGTGCTGCTTACCTGATTTCCTCAGCTTGCTTCATTATAAAACTCAGGACCATCAGCCCAAGGATGGCATCACCCACAATGGATGGAGCCATCCTCCACTGGTCACTAATTGAGAAAATGTCTTAACCTTGAATCTCGCAGAAGCATTTTCTCAACTGAGGCTCCTTCCTCCCCGATGACTCCCACTTGTGTTGACACACAAAACTATTCTGTGCAGAAGGCAAGAGTAAAACATGTAAACTGACAAATAAAAGCAAATGTTTCTGTGATGTGCAAAGGGCATGTACAGACCAGACAGAACACCAAGGAGCCCACACTTTGTGTGATCATACAACACTCTTTAGATTGCTTTGAAAGTTCTTACTGCTCCAGGATTCGGCAGATGTGCCT
This sequence comes from Psammomys obesus, assembly GCF_907164565.1. Lineage (NCBI taxonomy): Eukaryota > Metazoa > Chordata > Mammalia > Rodentia > Muridae > Psammomys > Psammomys obesus. Next base: position 44,806,733 of record NW_026587216.1, on the reverse strand, counting down.
CACCAGAATAAAATCCATTCCTAGAGAGGCCCCTGAACACTGGAAGTTATCTGATGAGCTGTCACTTGGCTCCTGAATTTAAAAAGCAGCTTTATATTCTGGAGATATTTGACAGCCTGATTGTGAAGAGCTTGCCGTATGCTTTCCGTTAGGGAATTAGAATATTACCAGAGAAAATTTTCATAAATTTACCCAGATGCAGAAAAACATTTTAAAAAAGGAAGAAATAAGACTTCTTCAATTTTGTATTTTGTGTCTGAAAATTTTGGCATATAATTTAGGCACAAGTGAAATAAGGAAATAAAAATGTTGGACTAGCCTTGCCCTGGATTGTTTTACCCACAACTGAAAGAATTTCACAGCAGAGTGGTTGCAGTGGAGGCACACACAGAACTAGGTCCATCTGTCTCAAGCCACAAATAGAAAGCTTGTCACAATGGAGATGGTATTAGTTAATCTTTACCCGGGAAACCATGCTGTGTGAGTGTGGTTAGCATGCTTTCAAAAGTAGGGTGTTGCTTAACTGTGGCAGGAAAAGCACATTAACAAAGAAAATATACCGCCCTGGAATATGGTTCACAAGGACCTCGTTAAATCCTTCTTGGCCCTGTTGGTCAATTTTCTATAACCTTGATTCTTAGGCAGGACTGTGAAGAGGTGGAATGAAATTACTGTACTGGTCTGTTTAGACACCTCCTCCTTCTGCCAATGATAGAGCAGGGGAGTGACAGCTCTGGATTTGGCAGCATGGTCAATGGGAACAGGAGGAGGAGGGACACCAAGATAGAATCAGCGCCTACTCCTGGCTGCTTGTTCCACTGCCACAGCTTGAGCTCGGTGCATGCGTGATGCAGGGCAGCAGCCAGCACCATGTTCTCTTGTCTACTGAGACCTTCCATGCCCTGTCTCACATTTGCAGACATCCCCCAGTTCAAGGCTCTGGCCCAGCCCTGAAATGCTTTATCAGGTACACGCCTCTCTTTGTGGCTGACTGTTGGGCAGAATGCTTAGACTAGACAGCATCTGATAGCTACTTCAGCTCTCGTTCAGGGAAGAAGGCAATTAGCTGCTTTGCGTGCAAGCGCTGGAGGTGTGCAGGTGTTGGCTGGTGCTAGCTTGCAGCTTTGCATTTCAGTCATGTCTTATTAAAAAGGGAATTGGAAAATTATATAAATCAGATTTTTTTTCTTCGTGCCAGAGTCTAGACTTAGCTTGCACACCTGGATCATCTCAGGCGGTTTATAATAATTACAGTGTGAATTGCTTTTTACCTGATTTTGCTCATGTGAAAAAGTCTTGCTAAATGGGTAAAGTGACGTTTGTTTATGTTCTTCCAGTGTTTTGCCCCGGAGAAGATCAGCAAATGCAATATTTACTCTGAATGACAGTGCTCCTGTCACTATAAACCTCCAGAGACGGTTTGACGAAGTTCTGGCTTCATGCGTGTAGCTTGGGTAGGAAGATGGCTGGGGGCAGTTAGCTTTCTATTTCCTGACGAATCTGGCCATCCTTGCATTTGGTCACTTGCATGCTCAGTGGGATTTTTAAAGGCATCTACATCTTCCTTTATTTTGAACAGCTTGCATTAAGCGTCACAGTTTCCCCCCTAAAGTTCTTGTTCTTATTAATGTGGCCATTATGCTCACCGATTTCTTCAGCCTTTTTGTCCCAAGGTACTGCTTCTAATTTGGAGTCAAATGAGTATTTGTTTTTTGGAACATGTCCTTGTACCAAACAGCCTTATCCAGAAGAAGAAGAAGAAGGTGGGAATGGGTTTATTTTACTGAAATTAGAGTATTCTTTATATATATATACTACAGTAGAGAGAAACTAAGGGCAGGGTTAGGGAAACGTTTCTTCTGCCGAGTTCATTTATCCTCAAGCTCCCTCTAGATGGTATTTTGACATGTTATTGCTAAATCATTCTAATGTCTTGTCTTCATTCTAGGTGGACTTTTATTTTGATTCAATCTGACAGCTAGAGAACGTTTTCTTATAAGCAGCCAGAGCGATGAGGAGCTCTCAGACCATGCCCAGTCAAATTGTGAAGTAGAGAAAAAAATCATATTTTCTCTGTCTCTCACTCGCTGTCCCCCACTCTGTGTCTCTCAGGAGTGATTTTTAAAACAAACTCCCCACTTGAAGTCAGTTCTTTTGAGTATCCCCATTCTCTTCTGTATGTCATTCTACCTGGCCCTGCATAACACAAAGGAACATGTATTGAATACATTTTGCATGCCAAGAATTGTCTTAGCCCTATGAACTTCAGCACTGAATAAATTCATGGTTCAAAGGAGTCTTCATAATTTAGTGAGAGACTTTATTCTCCATTCCAAAAGGGTTCAGAACAGGTGCATAGCATCTTATTGACCTAACCAAGTTCTATTCATGGGAATCAAAAATGTAGGATATAAGAAGAAAGGCTCTAAAATATATCCATTACACATAGAATTGATATATAGTGAGCATTCAAGGGCCACATGTTGCTCTAAAAACTATGGATGTGTTAAACTGGTTTCATCTTGCCAGCAAACATTTTAGGAATGACGTTGCTATTTTACTCAAGTGTTTCTAGGAGTCAAAGTGAAGGTAGGTTGTCAAATACAATTAGTAATTAACAAAGGCATTTTTGAACTGTTATATCTACCAGCTGCTCTTTGGTCTCCAACATAAATGGAACCAACTCTAATACACGTATGTTTTTTTTTCTTATTTTAATTTTTCATTGGGTATTTAGTGTACATGATACAGTGTTATAGAAGAACATTTTCATATAAGCATTTATTGTGTGTTGACCTTACTCTTCCCAATTATAGCTCTGACTTTTTTTTTTATGACTGGCTTCTCTTTTCATGAATATATACACATATTTGTATATATATGTATTTTCATGTACATATATAAATATATATGTATGATTTTTGTATCTGTGTAAAATCTATGAGTCACAAATGAGAAATACCATGACATATACCTGAGGCTGGCTTAATTCACTTAATATGAATATATCCAATTGCATTCATTTTTCTTCTTTGTTATTCTTTGTTGATATATATGTATATATATGTACACACATATAAACTTTGATATATATATATATATATCACAGTTTCTTTATCTATTTTTTTATTTTGAACACCTAAGTTGGTTACATGACTGAGGTACTGGGAACAGTGCTGCAATAATTATTAATGTGCACGTATCTCTGTGATAGGTTGAGCTGTAGACCTTTGGTTAAATACCTAGGAGAGGTACAGCTGGTTCATATATGTTCTGGCCTAGACAGTTCTTCATTGGGAGATATATTTTTACTTAAAATCTCTTTATATCTTATAGAAATGTTTAAATTGTTAATCTTGTTTTGGTTTGAGTAAATAATATGTATGTAAAAAATAATATATTTCTTTTGCAACTAGTAGTATTTACTTTTATGAAATTGAGTGCACCAATGTTTAGGGCACCCATGTGTAAAATTCTAACATCCTTTTGATGAATTTTGATTTTACAGGATAGGGTTTAGTTTCTCCCTGTCCAGTAGAGCATAGCCTATTGATGTTTCCGATATGGTCATTATTAGGCTGAGATATGGTCCTTCTATTGGTGTTCTCTTCAGTCTTTGTAGCACGATGGGATGTTGGATTTTGTTAAATTGCTTTTCTGCATTTATTTAAGAGACCATGTGGTTTTTGTCCCTTTCTGTTTATATTTTGCAATACATTAGTTGCTATGCTTATGTTCAGCTACTATCCTTGCATGCTTTGTATGAACCAATAGGATCTATGTGAAAGCTCTAAAACTTAGGAGTTTTGTTGTTCTATGAAGAATGCTGTTAGAGTTTGATGGGAGTTTTGTGAGTGACTGTTCTTTTCTGTAACAGAATCATTTAAAAGTATTACTGCCAGTTCATGCACACACATCCCCATCTGAGAGAGTATTGCAGTGTGCTGTGTTGTCCAAGCTGGCCTTAAATTTGGAGTCTTTTCCCTGAGTGCTAGGATTATATGTACTACTATGATCGTTTTAATGAGAAGATTGACTCAAATTGTAAGATTTTTTTCATTTTTATTTGTGTTTGTGTACATACATGTATTTGAGTTTACAGGTGTGTGCACCTGGTGCCCACAGAGGCACCAGGATACAGTGTTGGATTCCATAGAGCTGCACTTATAGGTAATTATGAGTTTCCTGATATGGTTGCTGAAACAAAACTTGGATTCTCTGAATAACAGCAATTCTCACTTTTAAATATGTTTCTGTGTATTCAGTGACCATTATGTTATGGTTGTCAGCCTGTGTTTTATACTAAAGCAGGTATGTATTTAAGGTTTCCCTTGAGCATTTTCAAGCTTGGAAGTTCCTTAGCCAGCACAAACTTCAGTTTCATCTCCCCAAAGGAGCAGGGGAATGAATATTCTACAAAGATGGTGTATGGAAGTTAAAAGGCACCTTCAAGTTGCTGCCTCACAGAGCCCAGATTTGGCAACAGCTTAGAAACTGTAATTAAAAAAAAAAAAAAAAAAGATTTGTTTCTTTATGTATATGAGTGTTCTATTTGCATGCATGTCTGCATGACAGAAGAGGGCATCAGATTCCATTATAGATGGCTGTGAGCCACCATATGGTTTCTGGGAACTGAATTCAGGACCTCCGGAAGAGATAGCTAGTTCTCTTAACCACTGGGCCATCTCTCCGGTCCCAGAAACTGTGGTAGTGTTGCTGCAAAAGCTGAAGGGCTTCACAAGGCATTCATTCATCGGAAGCAACCCTGTTTCAGTTGGAAGCCATTCATGAGATTTCCAGGTGCCTGTGGGAGAAGAGGGATTTTGCTGTCAGAGACGGGACGTGTATGTGGATTTTAGTCTGATAACGGTATGGTCAGGCTTGTATTTCTAACTAATGAACAGGCAGAGAGGTGAAAAACAGAGAAGACCCTGGGAGGAAAAGTAAACAAAATGCAAGAAATAACAGATTGATAAACATTACTATCTACAGATCAACAACGTGTTATACAATCTGTATACTTAGTACATATTAGTAATCCACTGTTGGCAACTAAGTATAAGACATGTAATTCTGCTATATAAGACATGTAATTAGTGATATGTTACGGAAAGTAACTATATGTGAAATAAAGGTACATTTCCTATAAGTATTATAAGAGGCCTAAGATCTGAAATTTTGAAAACTGCTTTGAAAAATAAAATATGCTATGCAAATGTAATCACTTTCTCTTTTGCAATATTGTAGAGATGGTGCTGGATTCAATTCCAGGGCTTTGTATTTGAAGCCTTGGCTCTGACATCCAGCACCTCATACTTCAGTGCTTATCCTAAAGGTCTTGAAGAGCTTATATAGTTGATTTTGGACCTGTGGGCAAGAATAATCCTTAGTTGGAGATTATCTTGATATGAAATCCATGTCTTGAGCACTGTCTTCTAAGAAGCTGGCTTATGAATATGATTAGTAAACAGCAAGCTTACCTTTTCAAAAGTTTCATGAGTTATTTTTCTCCATACTTTGTTCTCACATGGAAATTTGAAGAAATGGCAACCAGAAATAACCTGTACTTAGAGATGAAACTGAATGATAAGGAAATTTTGGCAAGCAAAAATAGTAGTAATGTATTTGAGTTAAATCAGTTTATATGTACTGTAGTTTCTAATTCTTCTAACCCAGAAATAAACCTACACACCTATGAATACTCGCTTTTTGACAAAGAAGCCAAAACCATTCAATGGAAAAAAGACAGCATCTTCCACAAATGGTGCTGGTCCAACTGGATGTCCACATGCAGAAAAATGAAAATAGATCTATATTTATCTAATTCTTCTAGAAAAAAAGGGACTTTTGAGCCTCAAGAATGTTGATAAGTTGCTTGAATTCCTGCAATTTAAAATACATACACACACACACACACACACACACACACACACACACACACACACATATATATATATATATATAAGTTATAATATATTACATAATTTCCTCCTTTCCATTTCTTCCTCCAAATTCACCCATATTTCCCTCTTTACTTTCTTACAAATTCATATTGTTTTCATTGTTCAGAATAGTCACATTTGTGAAACTTCCTGGTGAAGCCGCTGAGCTTCCTAGGAAACACAATTTTACGGTAAAATTCCTGATCCTCTAGCTCTTAAAGACTTCCTGCTTCCTCTATTGTTTTTTGTTTGTTTGTTTCAAAGAAGAGTTGGAGTAGCAAATGGGCCCAACATCTTCATTTTTGTTTGTACAAGCAAAGGGATGTCAGGTACTTAGTGGAAAGAATGTGGAGTATGAGGTGATGCTCATTAATGATGCAAACACAGACAGAATGAACTTGGTGATTTAAGTGTATAAGAAGTAGCTGGGGACCCATGTTTCAGAGTATAGTTTAAATAGTTCAGCTACCATATCATCTCAGAATAACTGACAGGAGCTTTGAAATTGGGGATGTGTATGTTTATCCTATGTTATATGTCTAATATTCACTTATGAGTGAGTATATACCATTGTGTGTCTTTCTTCTTCTAGGATACTTCACTCAGGATGATCTCTGCCAGTTCCCACCATTTACCTGCAAATTTCATGATTTCCTTTGTTTTTATCGCTGATATTATATTAATATTCCATTGTGTAGATGTACCACAATTTCTGTATCCATTCCTCAACTGAGGGGCACCTGGGCTGTTTCCAGCTTCTGGTTATTACAAATAAAGCTGCTACAAACATGGTTGAGCAGATGACGTTGTTGTATACTTGAGCGTCTTTTGTATATATGTCTAGGAGTGGTATAGCTGGATCTTGAGGAAGCACTATTCCTAATTGTCTGAGAAAGCGCCAGGTTGATTTCCAAAGTGGTTGTACAAGTTTACATTCCCATCATCAGTGGAGGAAGGTTCCCCTTTCTCCACATCCTCTCCAGCATGTGTTGTCACTCGAGTTATTCATCTTAGCCATTCTGATGGGTGTAAGGTGAAATCTTAGGGTCGTTTTGATTTGCATTTCACTGATGGCTGAGGACATTTAACATTTCTTTCAGTGTTTCTTTGCCATTAGATATTCCTCTATTAATAATTCTCTGTTTAGCTCTGTACCCCATTTTTTAATTGGATTACTTGATTTATTGCTGTTTAATTTCTTGAGTTACTTATATATACTGGATATTAGTCCTCTGTCAGATATAGGGTTGGTGAAGATTCTTTCCCAATCTGTAGGCAGTCGTTTTGTTTTGAAGACAGTGTCCTTTGCTTTACAGAAGCTTTTCAGTTTCATGAGGTCCTGTTTATAAACATACTAAAATCTGTACACCTAAGGAAGCTAATCAGGAAGGAGGACTCTGGCTAAGATGCTCATCCCCATTCAGAAAGGCAAAGATGATGGACATCGGAGGAGGGAGAAAACAGGGAAGAGAACAGGAGCCTACCACAGAGGGCCTCTGAAAGGCTTTACCCTGCAGGGTATCAAGGCAGATGCTGAGACTCATAGCCAAACTTTGGGCAGAGTGCAGGGAATCTTATGAAAGAAGTGGGAGATAGTAAGACCTGGAGAGGACAGGAGCTCTACAAGGAGAACAACAGATCCAAAAAGTCTGGGTACAGGGGTCTTTTCTGAAATTGATACTCCAGCCAAGGACCACTCATGGAGATGACCTGGAACTCCTGCACGTAGGTAGCCTATGGCAGTTCAGTGTCCAAGTGGGTTCCATAGTAATGGGGACAGGGACTGTCTCTGACAGGAACTGATTGGCCTGATCTTTGATCACCTCCCCCTGAGGGGGGGATCAGCCTTACCAGGCCGCAGAAGAAGACAATGCAGTCACTCCTGATGAGACCTCATAGGCTAGGATCAGAGGGAAGGGGAGGAGGACCTCCCTTATCAGTGGACTGGGAGAGGGATGCAGGTGGGGAAGAGGGAAGGGGGAGGAGGGAGGGAGGTACAGGGGGGATACAAAGTGAATAAAAGGTAAGTAATAATAATAATAATAATAATAATAATAATAATAATAATAATAAAAGAAATTGGGGAATTTTGATGGTTTTAATTGTCAACTTGATTCAACGTAGAATCCACCTAGGAAAAGAGTCTTGATGGGGGATTTCCTAGCTCATATTAGGCTGCAAGCATATCTGAAGGAGATTTTCTCTGATTGCTTTTTTTTCATGCCTTTTGTTTTATTTAATCACTTTACAGCCTGATCACAGCCCCCTACCTCCTCTCCTCCTAGTCCCACACTCATGCACCTCTTCCCAATTTCCCCCTTCCTTTTTCTCAGAGAAGGGGAAGCCCATAAGGAGTACCAGCCCACCCTGACATCTCAAGGCACAGCAGAACTAAGAGTGTTCTTTTCCATTGAGGCCTGACAAGACAGCCCAGCTAGGGGAAGGGATCCATTGGCAGGCAACAGAGTCAGAGACATCCCTACTCCCATTGTTAGGGGACCCATATGTTGACCAGGCTGCGTGTCTGCTACATATGGGGGCTCTAGTTCCAGCCCATGCTTGCCCTTTGGTTGATGGTTCAGTCTCTGTGAGCTTCCATGGGTCCAGGTTAGTTTACTCTGTTGTTCTTGACCCCTCCAGCTCCCTCTATCCTTCCTTCCACTCCTCCTCAAAACTCCCTGAGATTGACCTATTGTTTGGCTGTGGGTCTCTGCATCTGTTTCCATCAGCTGCTGGATGAAGCCTCTCAGAAGAGATTTATGTTAGGCTCCTGTCTGCAAGCATACCAGAGTATCAATAGTGACAAGTGCTGGCTCTCTCCCATGGGTGGGTGGGTCTCAAGTTGGGTCACTCATTGATTATTGATTTGCCATTCCCTCACTCTCTACTCTGTCTTTATCCCTATAGTTCCTGTAGGCAAGACAAATTTGGGGTTGAAGGTTTCATGGGTGGATTGGTGTCCCCCTCCCTTGACTGGAAGTCCCACCTGGGTACAGGTGGTAACTAACTTCAGGCTCCTTAAACCACGCTGCTAAGAGTCTTAGCTAGGGTCACCCTTATAGACACCCAGGAGTCTCCCCTGTTTAATTAATGTGAGAAGACACAGCCTGAAAGGTGGTGGGCCCATTGCCTGTTTGGGGCCTATCCTGTATACGAATAGCAAAAGCTAGTCCAGCACTAAGCAGGTATCCATTCACTTCTCTCTGCTCTTAACTATGCATGTGGTGTGACTTCCTGAGTTCTTACCTTGACTTCTCCACTATGAGAGATTATAACCTGTAACAGTGAGTTAAAATAAACCTTTCTCCCCTAAGTTGATTTTTGTTAGGATATTTTATCACAGCAACAAAAATAAAATTAAAAGAGTGGAAAGCATAAGGTGAGTGGAATGATTCTTTTAGAAAAGAATTGAGACCCCCTGATATTCTTGGGAAAAAACATAGAATTTCAATATGTGAAGGTTTCATGAATAAGACTCATGTACTTGAGTACTCAAAGGTATAGACAAAAATCAAAGTGATTTGTAGGTATCTGTTTGGTGTGTATATGGAAATGGAAGAAGTTGTTCACAGTTTATAAAGTTCTTAAGAATCAAAACATGAAGAAGATTATACATCATGACCAAGTGCGCTTCATCCAGAAAGGCAAGGTAGGTTCAACATATGTAAATCAATAAATGTAATATACCACAGTGGCAAAATTAAGGATAGAAAACATAAAACTATCTTTATTGATGCTTAAAAAGGCATTTGATGACACTCAACATGCCTTCATAATAATAATAAAAGTTCTTGAAATGTTAGATGTAGATGGAACTCATTCCTTAAAATAATAAAGAGTATGCACAACAAATATATATCTAATATTATATTAAAAAGAGACAAATTGTTAGCATACCCTCTAAAATATAGAATTGGACAAGGATATCCCTCTTCTCTTTCTTATTTAATACAGTTCTGTAAGTCTTACCTACAGCAACCAGACAAGAGAAAGACAAAACAGATACAAAGAGAAAATGGAGAAGTTAAAACATTTATATTTACAGATGGTGTGATTCCTTACTTAAAAGACTTAAACAGAGTTTACCAGAAAACTCTTAGACCTAGTAAATATTTACAGTAAAGTTTCAGGATACGAAGTCATTATGAAAAAGAAGCCACCATCATACACACCAACAATGTACTCTCAGAAAAAGAAGTGAGAATAAACATATATCTAAAGTATCTAGAAATTTACCCAACCAAATAAATACCTCTGCAGTGAAAACTTCAAGCATTGAAGGTGGAAATCAACAAAGATGATAGGCAATGGAAAGAACTACCATGCTCTCAGTCTGGCATAATTAATATTATAAAAATAGCCAGACTACCAAAATTATTCTAAAGATTTAATGAAAATCAAAATACCAATGTCATATTTCACAATTTAGAAAAGAACAATTCAACAATCCATATAGAACACAAAAGTCCATGGATCGGCAAAGCAATCCTAAAGTCAGAACAGGGATGGAGGTATTATAATACTTAACCTCAAATTGTTCTACAAAGCTGTAGTGACAAAGATAGTCTGGTACTGATATCAAAGCAGAAAAATGATATCAAAGCAGTGGAATAGAGAGAGGACCTGGAAATTAACCAACAAAGCTATCGTCACTTTATTTCTAACAAAGGAGGCTAACCATACATAAGAAGAAAGACGACCAGTTTACCAAATGATGCTGGTATAACTGGGTATCCCCATGCTGGGGAATGAAATTAGATCCACATCTTTCATCTTGCACAAAAGCCAATTCAAAATGGGTCACAGAACTTAGTTTAAAACCCCAAACACTGGGACTTCTAGATGAAGGCATAGGAGATGCTCTTCTGGGCATTGAGGAAAGCAAGAAATTTCTCAACAGAATATCAATAGCACAAAGGTCTAAGAATCAACATATCAGACTTCATGAAACTGAAATGTTTCTGCACATCAAAAGAAACTATCAACAGAGAGCACACAAACAACCATAAAATGCGAGTAATATTTTTTTAGCTGTACTTCAGACAAAGAGTTAATATACAGGACTTTCAAAGATTTGTAGAAATTGAATATCATAGAGATAAAACTGCCAATGAATAGCTGGGATAATGAATTGAACAGATAGCTTAAAAAAGAAATACAAATGGCTAATAACTATTTTAAAAAGTGTTCAATATCCCGAGCCATCAGGGAAATGCAAATTAAAATTACTTTGCAAGACAACCTTTCCCTAGTCAGACTAGCTATAACCAAAAAATCTGACAAAAATGTTGGAAAGATGGTAAGAAAGAGAATGCTTAATCACTGCCGGTAGAGCTGCAGATTAATACAATCATTGTGGAAATCAGTTTGGAGGTTTCTCAAAAAAATTAAAAGAACTACTGTGACCCAGATATTTCACTCTTGGACATCCACTGAGAGAATTCTACCCCATACCACAGGGATATTTACATCCACATGCTTATTGCTCCTTTATTCACTTTGGCAAAGAAATGGAACCGATCTAGTTTCCAAATCCAGTGCATAGAAAAAAAATGAAGTACTATACAGATCCAAAGGAAATTGAGTATACTCATGTAATAGTAAGTGAGTTTCCCAATCTCAGGAAAAGTGCATGTTCTCCCTACATGCAGAATAACACACACACACACATACACACACACACACACACACACACACACACACACACGTGCTTTGGGAACTGCATGACAATGGGAAGGATAGAAAATGGTAAAACTAGGTGAAGAGAAATGATGAACTGCAGGTAAAGGACACACGAGTCATGAACTAGGATAAAACAGCTAACTGTTTTTCTAGTTTTATCCCTGTTTTGAACTTTCACTTGCTTGTGGTTACATGTATAATATTGGTAATGAAAGTGTAAATTCCAGGATAAGGCTCCCGGTTTGGTTTCAGGATATCTGTTGTAACTGGGCAGAAGTTCATGGAGATGTGTAGACTTTGTGTCTGGGCAAGTGGGTGTTGAAAGGGCTGTGTTAATCTAGCTGTGTGATTTTTTTATTTGCATACTTTTTTAATTTTAATTTTTTATATTGATTACAGTTTATTTATTTTGTATCCCAGCTGTAGCCCCCTCTCTCATTCCCTCCCAATCACACCCTCCCTCCCTCATTTCCTCCCTGCCCTGCTCTAAGCCCACTGATAGGCTAGGTCCTCCTCCCCTTCCACCTGACCCTAGCTTAGCAGGTCTCATCAAGACTGGCTGCAATGTACTCCTCTGTGGCCTAGCAAGGCTGCTCCTCCCTTGGGGCGGGGGGAGGTAAAAAAGCCAGCCACTGACATGCAACCAAGGACCATGTATGAATGTAACCTAGAACCTCTGCTCAGATGTAGCCTGTGGTAGCTCAGTAACCAATTGGCTTCCCATAGTGAGGGGAACAAGGACTATTTCTAACAGGAACTCAATGGCTGGCTCTTTGGCCTCCCCACCCCCCAAGGGAGGAGCAGTCCTGTTAGGCCACAGAGGAGAGCTTTGCAGCCAGTCCTGAAGATACCTGATAAAACAGGATCAGATGAATGGGGAGGAGGTCCCCCCTATCAGTGGACTTGGCAAGGGGCACGGTGGAGGTGAGGGAGGGAGGGAGGGACTGGGAGGGAATGAGGGATCGGGACATGGCTGGGATACAGAATTAATAAAATGTAACTGATAAGAAAAAAATAAAATTCAAATAAAATAAAATAAATAAACCTAAAAAAAAAAAGCCAGCCACTGAGTTCATCTCAGAGACAGTCCCTGTTCCCCTTACTAGGAAAAACCCACATGGATGCTGAGCTGGCATGGGCTACATCTGTGCAGGGGTTCTAGGTAATATCCATGAATGGTCCTTGGTTGGAGAATCAGTCTCAGAAAAGACCCCTGTGTCCAGATATATTTGGTCCTTTTGAAGCTCCTGTACTCTCCAGGTCTTTATAACTCCCCTTGTTTCATATGATTTCCTGTACTCCGCCCAAGGTTTGGTTATGAATTTCAGCATCTGCTTTGAGACACTGCTAGGTAGAGTCTTTCAGAGGCACTCTATGGTAGGCTCCTGTCCTGTTTCTTGTTTTCTCCTACTTACAATGTCTATCCCATTTGTCTTTCTAAGTGAGGATTGATCATCTTACTCTGGGTCCTCCTTGTTTAGCTTCCTTAGGTGTACAGATTTTAGTATGTTTATCGTATCTTATAGGTCTATTATCCACTTATAAGTGAGTATATACCATGTGTGTCTTTCTGCTACTGGGATGCTTCACTCAGGATGATCTTTTCTAGATACCACCATTTACCTGCAAATTTTATGATTTCCTTGTTTTTAATTGCTGAGTAGTATTCCATTGTGTAGATGTACCACAATTTCTGTATCCATTCTTCAGTTGAGGGATATCTGGGTTGTTTCCAGGTTCTGGTATTACAAATAAAGCTGCTATGAACATGATTGAACAAATGCCCTTGTGTACGAGTATCTTTTGGATATATGCCTAGGAGTGGTATAGCTGGATCTTGAGAAAGCACTATTCCTAATTGTCTGAGAAAATGCCAGGTTGATTTCCAGAGTGGTTGTACAAGTTTACATTCCCACCAGCAGTAGAGGAGGGTTCTTCTTTCTCCACAACCTCTCCAGCATGTGTTGTCACTTGAGGTTTTGATCTCAGCCATTGTGATGGGTAAAATCTCAGGGTTGTCTTGTTTGCATCTTCCTGATGGCTAAGGACACTGAGCATTTTCTTTAACTCTTTCTCTGCCATTCTATATTCTTCTACAGAGAATTCTCTGTTTAACTCCACACCCCATTTTTTAATTGGATTACTTGGTTTGTTGGTGTTTAAGTTTTTAAGTTCTTTATATATTCTCGATATTAGCCCTCTGTCAGATAAAGGGTTGGTGAAGATCCTTTCCCAGTCTGTAGGCTGTCTTTTTGTTCTGATGACAGTGTCTTTTGCTTTACAGAAGCTTTTCAGTTTCATGAGGTCCCATTTATTGTTTGTTGCTCTTAGAGCCTGTGCTGTTGGTGTTCTGATCAAGAAGATGTCTCCTGTGCCAGTGAGTTCTAGGCTCTTCCCCACTATTTCTTCTAACAGGTTTAGTGCGTTTGGTTTTATATTGAGGTCTTTGATCTACTTGGGTTTTAGTTTTGTGCAGGGTGATAAGTATGGATCTATTTGTATTTTTCTACATGAAGACAACCAGTTAGACCAGCACCATTTGTTGAAGATGCTATCTTTTTTCCATTGAATGGTTTTTTTCATCTTTGTCAAAAATCAGGTGTCCATAAGTGTGCGGGTTTATTTCTGGGTCTTCTATTTGATTCCATTGATCCACCATTCTCTTTCTATGCCAGTACCACATTTGCATACATTTTAACTATAAAATAATTTTAATAAAAAATGAATTTATGAAAAAAAATTTAAATGAGTTTATGACTCAACATAGTGTGTGAAGCAAAGGAAATAGAATCTTCTAACCATAACATTTATCCTCTGTGTGACTGGTTTTTACGGTGGTTTGAATGAGAAATGAGCCCCATGGGCTCACCTAGTTGAACACTTGGTGCTAGATTGGTGCCATTGTTCGGGAGGTTATGGAACCCTTATGGTATGGAGCCTTGTTGGAGGAGGTACATCAGTTGAGGGAGGGGTTTGGAAGTCTATACAGTCTCTCTACTTCCAGTTTACTTTTTCTGCTTTCTGTGTGAGGTTGAAGAATGTGACTTCTCAGTTTCCTCCTCTGGCCATAAGCAGGTATGCCTAATCCACCATGGACTCTTAATCAGAAACATCAAACTAAAATAAAGTCTCCAACTAGTTGTTTTTGTAATTGTTTTATTGTTGTTAAGTTTGTTTTCAGAGAAGCAGAAGATAATCAATAGTTCTTTAACTTCAAGGTATCTCTGTTTCCAAAATGTGTCATGGTAGCATTGTCTTCGATTCCCCAAAAATTCCATCAGGGGAAGCAATTTAGGACACTGGTGAGAAAATATTATTCAATAATAATATGTAATAATGGTACAGTGCTTGACATATGCCTGACACATTTTAGGAAACTTTACATCATCCTTCCTTTATTCTTTTTAAGAACTTTATAAAACGAGAATCATCCCTGTCTTGATTTTACATGGGAAGAAATAAATTTTGAAAGGCATGAAGCAATTTGTTTTAAGCCATGTACCTTGTTAAGTGACACTAGTGTGCAGTGCTGTCACACCTCTTCATGGCCTTGTAGGACACCGCTCAAACATAAAATGCCTCATCCCTGATGGTCCATGGAAGTACTTTAAGGAAGAAGACGTTTCTTCTCAGGATTCTCAGATTTTTTTTTTCAAGTTGACTACAATGAATGCTATGGAAGATCAATTCAGAGGAGCTTTAAGTGTTACTAGAGAAGATAAAAAACATCCAAGTATGAAGTCTCCCAGCTTCACCATCTTCAGACTTGATACCCTACATTCAGATTGTTAAAGCGAGTTATGTCATCTTGTGGTCGTTTGAATAGGTGAGGCCCCCATAGACTCATGTGTTTGAATGCTTGGCCATAGGGAGTGACACAATTAGGTGGTCTTGTTGGAATAGGTGTGCCCTTGCTGGGGGGAGTGTGTCACTGTGGGGGCGTACTGCGAAGTCTCATATTCAAACTATGCCCAGTGTGGCACAGAATTATTCTGCTGCCTGTGGATCAAGTTATAAAACCCTCAGCTCCTCCAGCACCATGTTTTCCACCATGATAATGGCCTAAACCTCAGAAACTCTAAGCTAGCCCATTTAAATGTTTTCCCTTATAAGAGCTGCTATGGTCATGGTGTCTCTTCACAGCAACAAAACCCTAATACACCCTGATTTATAATTTAAAAACTGCTTCTGCCTTAATGTGTTTTGTTATACTGGTTTAAAGCAGGCATAATGGCCCTCTCTTTGGTGCCTATATGTTTGTTGAGTGTGGAAGCTGTGAATGACTTCTGACAGAGGACAGGTGAAGTGCAGATGTCACCATAGTTCCCTGCCTTCCTGAACATGCACTTTTAATCTAGGGATATAAAAGAGTTAAGGAATGTGCTTGCTAACACAGTAAATGGTCTGTGTTTGCATTCACAAGGATATTGCGGCCCTACTTTTGCTGCCCCAGCAGCATGCACAGTTATGGCTAGCGTCCAGAGGAGATGTAGAGCAGGAAGAATGACAGCTCAGGGATTCCAGCCTGATTCCAGAAGCCAGAGGTCATTGGAGATGATCGCACAGTGCTCAGAACCCCGAGGTTTTTCACCTGAGCATCCTGGAGCACCCTGAAGAATTGTGCATTAGAGCTCTAAAATACTTTCAAAATCCATGTAGGCATATGTTTTTTTTTAATTTCTCCTGAGATAACTGGGAGCTTTTGTAAGATTCTCAGAGGGGTCTATGACCCTTGCTAAGAAAATAAAATTGTAACAACTAACAGTTTAGTCTAAAGTCTAGACTTAGGAATTAAATTGGCTCTAATGCATCTAGAATAGATGACTGCTTTAAAGAATCTTCAGGAACAAATGCACAAAACACAGGTTTCCTAGCTACTCACCCTCCACTTACCTCTTGGAGATTTCTGAGGCACTTTGAATTCATTTGCTTCAGTTATAGTCTCTATGGTGACAGCGGCTGAGTGGCTAGGGAGGACCACTTACAAGAACAGTCACTCTGTTACCAAGGAATTTTCTAGTTTCTGAAGCAGGTACTTCTGCCTTCTCCACCTTAGTTTTCCACTTTAACCCTTTCCTCAATATTCTGGCTTTACCCCTATGTTCTGTTCAGCCTTTTAACAGCCCTCTTGCTCCATAGAGATGGGCCACAGAGCTTCGTTTAGTGTCCAGCTAGTACCAGACAATTAATAAACAGAACCTCACTGTTGCCTTTCATGACATCTGCTGCCAGTCTGCTGCAATTTGGAGTTTGCTGCCTGGCCCCAGTGGGCCTTGCTCTAGGCTAGTAGAGTCATTACAGCTGTTTGGTGATAGACTTAGGAGGAGTGTGCTGCTTGCTTTTTGACAACTTGACAACAACTAGAGTCACTTGGGAAAACAGGACCTCAGGTGAGGAATTAAGCCTATCAGATTGGCCTCTGGGCATGTCTGTGGGAAATTTTCCTGGTTTGGGAAGGCCCTCAGCTCAAGGTGATGGTGCCTTTCCTTGGCATATGGTCCTGTTTTGTTTGTTTGTTTTGGTTTTTGGTCCCAGGTGGGGTGGGGGTGGGGGTGTTGGTGGTCAGCATACCTGCAGGAATCACAGCCAGCAGGGAAATGTACACCCAGACTCAGTCAGTCAGACTGGAACAAAACAATGGTCAGATCCTGTGGCTTAATTTCCTTATACATTTAAAGAAGGTAAAACTTTCGGGAGGGGGGCAGGATTAATCCCATGACAATTCTCATAGCAAAGCTTCACGCATGGCTACATCATAATCCCTTTGCAAAGTTGCAAAGAATGAGTTCTATTGGCTGATAAACAGAGCTCAGGGCTTAGGGAGGAAGAACTTGTAATAAGAACGGATGCCATTGGTGGAGGATTGATTCATGGTCCTCTTTCATAAGGATGGGTTCTGTTCCCTAAGAGATTAAGCTCAGCATAAAGGTCTAAATAAACAATGCTCAGGATCTTGGAGGATTCAGGAGAGCTGGTTCCTGGTTCCAGACTAGCAAAACGACCATCAGGTTCTCATCGATGTTTCCCCCAGCCTTTCAGGTGGCCAGTCATCATAATTTCCCTCCACTGAAAAAAGTAGACCTCTTGTGTTTGACTAGCCTGGTTATGCCAGTGCTTTCTCTAAGCTGTGCCTCAGATGCTGGTTTGTATTTGAAAACAAGCTGAGCAAGCCATAGAGAGCAAGTCAGTAACCAGTGTCTCTTCATGGCCTCTGCTTCAGGTCCTGTCTGCGAGTTCTTTCCTTAAGTTTCTGGGTTGGCTTTCCTCAGTGATGACTGTAATCTATAAGTTAAATAAACCCTCTATTCCCTAGGTTGATTTTGGTCAGAAATATTACAACAATGGGAATCAGAATAGAATTGCAAATATTAATGTTACTTTGATGGGTGGAGGGTAGCATGAAGTTAAATCACTAAGCAAAGTGGAGGCAAAATGTAATTTTCTCATAACTCCTCAACTTCAAAGAGTTGTGTTTACACAGATTTCTAAAACTTCCAGTGTACATATGCAATTCTTGGGGGCAGATCTCTTGCTTACCATCTCTGCATCCTGAAGGTACAATAGTCCTTGCTCAACCTTAGGTTCAATTTCCGTGATTTTAGTTCCTCAAAGTCAACTGCTGTCTGAAAACATAAAATGGAATATTTCAGAAATGAACAATTCATAGATTTTGAGTTGTATTCTATTCTGAGTCATTTGATAAAGCCCATAAGCCATCCAATTCTTTCTTACTAAAGACATAACTGACCCCTTGTTAAATGTCTTAGTGTTGTAAATACCACCTATTGGTGTCTGTTCTAGGAATTTAGCAATTCCATAGCAGAGCTGGGGTTGAAGGACCCTTATATAATAGCATCATGTTATGTTAGTACTTCTATTTCATTCACCTCCCATCCTCTTGTAGCATCATTACATCATTCTAAAGAGGTGCCATGGTTTGGTTCTTAGTTCTTTCTCAAAGGCTCTTAAGCTAAATGTTTTATTGCCAGACTGCGGTGCTATGTGGACATGGTGGGACATTTTAGGAGGTTAATCCCAGTGGAGGGAAGTTAGGCTGTTTCGTGACATATCCTTGAAGGAGACAGTGTAATGGTGGCTTTGATGTTTCTCTTTACTTCTAGGTTGTTAAGAAATGACTAGATTTCCACAACAACTTTTCTACTTTGGCAGGTGCCCAGTGATGACAGAGCTATGATCATGGACTGACATCTCTAAAACTGAGACAAAAGGAATGTTTCATACTTTAAGAGAATTTCCCTCTCATATTTGTAATAATGATAGAAGGCTAACTTAGAGTCAGAACGGTACAATAGGAACTAGAAAGAGTGGGCCAGAAAGCCCAGGTCGGGGAGGGGACCACATTCACCACTTGTCTGTTATTAGTCATTTTTGTTAGCTGTCTCTTAACATGTGCTACCATTGGAAACACAGCATGTCCTGGGCACAGGGGTCATTCCTATCAGTTGTTGAGGGCTGTTGAATGTATCCTTCATGGACAAAGTGGAGTATGTTCACTTCCTCCAGGTTCACATAAATCTCAGTGTGTTCAGGAAGTGACAATGAACATAGATGGTTTAGTTCTAGACCTTATTATAACATTTTTCTGTGTGACTTTGTGTTTCTTTTTCTACACAATGCAATAATGTTTAAATATAAAACCTCTCATAGATATGTACAATCAAAAGTGGATAAATAGAAAATATCTGATGTTATCAGAGCATCTTTAACTTGGGGCTAGTCATAAGGGCATACTTTTGCTGTTTCAATTCTGGGGTAGGGAGAGTGACTGAGGCAGGAGTTTTCCTCCTATTTCAAGGCCAGTCTGGGCTATATGGTGAGTTCAAGGCTATCTTATGTTATACAGCAAAATTCTGCCTTAAAAAATAATCCACTACCAACACAATTGCTAACAATACTTGGGACTTGTGGCTCATATTTTAAATACATTAACTTAGTTAGACAATAATGGAGGAGAAGTATGACTTACAACACTGGAAAACAGAGGATTTCCAGGAACAATTAAAATACTTGGACCTTGGTATCCCCGGCCTTAGAACAAACAGTTGGTAGCTCAGTACTGTAAAATTGAGGCTGGAAATCTCTAATTTGTCTCAGTGCTAACATTCTGCTTCTTTGTCTCTGCAATTAAGAGAGCAAAAACATGGAAAGAACTGATACAAAGAATAATGAAGTTATTCAGGTAAGCAAATGTTCATGCTGTGACTTCAGAGTTTGAAAGGGTGAGAGAAACTTTAGTGTCTCTATTTCCTCACGTATAAAGCTGAAACAAAGAGTTATGTTTTAAATTTATGCCTGCGTCACATTTGCATATGTCACTTGTGTATGCAGCCTTGTGTATGGTGTGAATGTGGAAATCAGAGGTTGACAGCAGGAATCACTTTAAAAAGTAAAACAAGATAAACCAAAACTAGCACATTGGAGTTGGACAAGACAGACAGAAGGAAAAGAGCACAAGAGAAGGCACAAGAATCAGAGACCCAGTCGTTCACACACTCCGGAATCTCACTGGATTCCCTTAAGGCCTAAGACAAAGTAACCATGTTGAGAATGCCTTCTAGTTTGTTTTCTTTGCTTTTCATGTGAGGAAATGGGGGTCCTACGTGAAGTCCTGACCCTTGAACTTTCAAAATACATAGGAAGAAGGAAAGGAAAGAATGTGTTTAACCTGTAAGTGCTTAGTGGCTGGGCTCTTTCCAAGAGGTTTGGGATGCAGGATTCTTTAAGGCTGTCTGAATTTCTGCTTCAAACTATCCATTCTCTTGTCTTTTCAGAGTAAAGCTGGAAGCTTTTCACCCCATCTTAGTTAAGGAATACCTTCCTCAGGATGTATATTACAGGAACATGGTATACCGTTTTCTTGGTGCTCTGATGTTTCTGTGGTTCAGCAGGATCCCAGCTGAAGAGCTCTCAGAAAGAATAAAAAAATCCAAACTGTGTGAATGTCTATAACCTTGCTTATTAGCCTTTTCCTTATAGATCTGTATAAGCAATTAAATGGGAACCCTGAACCTAAGGGAGCACTCAATTGTAAAGCTGCTTTTTCAGTGTATAGGTATGTTATGTATTTTCTGCCATTATTCAAAATTGTACAAAAGCCAGTCTAATTATTTTACCATATGTCTTATTAAGGCCGAATAAATGAAAAGGAAGCTAGCCTAGTATCTCTGTGATCTCAGAAATGCTTACATATCTTATAAAATAGTAAAGATATTTCATGGACATCATTTCATGGACATATTTTGAGCCCACTAAAATGTACAGATACAGCATGATATACTCCATTTTTACCTTTGATTACTAATATAGATTATAAAACATTTTAAGCTCTGTGGGTGTTGATAAAGTCCTATTGGGCATATCCAAATCGAGGTTTGCTTCCCCCAGAAGTGGATGAGAGACAGACATTGGAAAACACATTTTCGCAAACATGATTGTTCACTTTAAAATCGTACTCATCAACCACTCAGCCTCTTTTTTGTTTAAACACTGGCTTCTGATCTGCACATGCAAAGTTTCAGTGTGTAGATATGGATGGCAGCTGTTACTGGTCAGGTTTCCTATGTGGTTGACCAGTTGTGTCAGTCTTCTTGGCACTGTCCTGGTACTGTCCTAGAGCATCCTTCTTAGAATATGAAGAGCCTCCATTTTCTCAGATAAAAGAGGAAGATGAGAGAGAAATGACCACAGTGTCTCCCAAATGAGAAATTGATACAACAATGTTCTTCCCAATAAACATACATGGATGGTCCTGTTATAGATGCCACACCTATTATATCCCTTCTCTCCTTTACCTTTGTCACCAATGCTGTTAGCCATAAGGTATAGATCATAGTGACAGCTCTGATAAAGTGTGTGCTTCTAAGTGTGCGGGAGTTATTTGTACGTTAACAGTCTGTCTTTGACTTTACGTGTGGATTAATTGGGCTTTGTATTGGCACGGTGCCATTTTTAAGCTCATGGTTCTAATATACAAGGTTTTCTAAGTGTGCCATAGTTTGTAAACGTCAATGAGAATGATTAAACCTCTTTCCTCTGGACTTCACTCACTTCTCAGGCTAAGGCATCTGCTTGCTTGAGGAAAGGGCCTGCTAACCTGAGAAGTGAAGAGGCAGAAGGTTTCAGAAGAGGAAGCCTGGGAGGTTCCCACATGAACAAAAGAGAGAAAGGAAGGATGTTGATTTGCCTTCACTGGTAGTGTTGGCCTTAAAGTCATTTCAGCAAGAACCAGATGCATGGCAAGCAAATATGAAAGACCCATGAAACCAAGTTGGGATAAAAACCAATGAAAGCAGGATGACCATGTCAGTGTGTATTTTATTGTTTATTTTCCACCCCAATCCCTTCCAACACCAGGTAGAAGAGAAAGAAGGTTAGTGGGGAGAGAAGGCATAGTTCTCTTTAGACTACTTCTGCTATTTAGGCTCATTTCAGTTCCTTGGAGCAAGTTCAATCTTCCTTTCAGGATATCTCTAAATTTTTCTCATCAAACAGCAGCAACAGCAACCAGGAGCAGTAGAACAGCAGCCACTTTATCCCTTTGAGTGCCCCTCCCCGCAATTCCTCTCTGGGCTCTGACATTTATACCCTCTCAGAGTCCCCAGAATTAAACTACCCACAGCTGGCAAAGATCACATCCCTCTCAGAGCCTGCATGAGGCAAATAGTCTGCTGCTGTGGACAACCTAAAGCAACCTCATACCCCACTCCTGGGTTTAAAACAAAAACATGTTCACATAACATAACTCAGTTTTTAAAGAAACCAAAACTCCACTACAAAAACACATTTCTTTCCTACGCAATTGCTACAATGCCCCTGGTATGGAGGAGAGTCACATGACTCAGAATTTAAACTGGATGGGGTCAAATAACAACTCGACCCAAGAGCTACCAGAGGATATGAATTTACTCTAGTACACTGCCATTGCTAAGCTGCAGGAACATATAGTCCTCGCTCTTCTCAATACTTTATCAGATACCTTTACTAGTCACTGTGGAAGAAATCAAACAGTTGATATTTACCATAGTAAACAGTGGGAGAGAAAGCAAGACCCCTTCCTCTGATGCACAGGATAGGCATTTTGTAAATGAGGCTGAGAGTTACAACCATTGATCACCTGCTTAAACGGCCATCTTAGCTGTGGAGTTGGTGGTGATACATACTGGTCTATGGGGAAATGGAGCACCCTTTGGAGGAGGCAGGTGCTATTCAGGGTTTATGATGGGTTCTCATTCTCTGGCAATGCTGTGCTGTGTGAGCTTTCCAGGAAGCCATACACCTTGGGAAAGAGTCTGGCCAAAGTGGAGAATGCTTTCTATGCCCTGAAAGCCCAGGGCTCAGATACAAAGCATACACTGGCTGATGTGTTTTCAGTTAAAGCCGAAAAATCAATCTGGAAGAGAACATTTCTTAGAATAACATAATTCGTTCTCCTCTTACAGACTCCACAGAGAGCAAATTTGTTAGACTGTCCTTCAGCACTTCACTTGGTTTTATTGTAGTAGTGTTTGAGGAAGCTTCCAATTGTACTAATTGTAAGTGAATATTCTCATTCTGAAAGCTTGTGTGCTGTGTTAGCATGTTTCTGTTTAAATAACTTGCTTCTTAACCTTAATCACTTATCTGTACAACGTGACCGACTTCAGATTTCACTTTCTGCCCTGCCTATCCTAATTTATTTTGTGGGAGCAGGGAGTCATGGTTTGCCCATGAAGACCATTTAAGTTGGTATTTCTTTCTCATGAAAAGAAACATTTCTCAGCTAAACCTCTGGACTTCAGCTTCTTTGTTTAAATTTCTTGCTAATAGTGCACCAAATCTCTAACATAGGTTTGGTCTATGAACAAGAATTAAAAATTATGGGCTATAAAAATTTTAAGTGTAAGTTTTACATGGTCATATAGAATTCATATACAATTCAAGTTAATTTTAGGCTATTTTGAATTTATATTGGAAAGGCTTACAGAAATGTGACAGATATACAGTTGTTAGCTTTATTTGTATTTTACTTACTTTAGTGTTTACGTGTGTCTGTGGTCTCTCTCTCTCTTTGTGTGTGTGTGTGTGTGTGTGTGTGTGTGTGGTGTATACACATGCCCCAGAACATGTGTGGCAGTCAGACAGTAACTTTGTGGAGTAGTTAGTTCTCTCCTTTCACCCTTCATGTGGCTTTTCCTTTACCTGAAGAACTGTTGTCCCAGACCTTGTGAAGTCTTCAGTTTATTTTCATTTAGTTTTGTCCATTATCACAACTGAATCTGACATAATATTTTCAGCTGCCAAGTTGAATTTTATATAAAACCAAAAGTTTTTTAGTAGTGATTATGTAGTTTTTTTTTTAAAAAAAACATGTATTTAAGGTACAGTTCTAGGTTTTTGTATACCAACATCTATATTTATATCTGTTCCATGGTGTTAAAGTCACAAAAATATATAGTTTATACAACTCAGCAAGAAAGCCATTGTCAGCAGCATTGAGAGCATAAACAGACTCCAGGTTCCTTAGCCCTGTAAATTTACCCACTGAATCAGTTACAGATGTGATTACCAGGGATATGACACTCCAGAAATGCTGCTGCTGACTGAGGACCACACATTCACAACATGGTTTGGGATTCCTCAGAACATAGATACTAACTTCATTATTAGTTTTTGAAGATTATATTTACTTGTAAGAGATGATTCTTTAAAACAACCATATTCTGAAAAATATTACTCATAGAAAAATAAAACATACCTGCCTGATAAATTAAATGAAACTAATTCAAAATAGCTCAGACACTGTGAAAAATAAGTTTAAATAACTGTATGAGAGGTATAAACAGGGTCCCTTAAAACTGTTAGTATGAAAATGGGTTGAGTCATTAAAAACAGAATGGAAGTTCCTCAAAAATTAAAAAAAAGTAGAAGTATTTTATAATATGACAGTCTCAAAACTAGATAAATACAAAAAGGAAATAAAATATGTACTTAAAGAGACATCTCTCCAAGTTTATTGCAGCGCTGTATACAGCATCTAAGAAGTATAAACAACCTGAGTCCATTAACCAATGAATGGATAAGGAAAATATGATAAATATGCACAATGCAATCAATACTATTCAGCCATAAAAAGATAAAGCATTGTAAGTGGTCACATCCCGGATGGAGGGAGACATCAGCATGCGGGGGGACATCAGCATGCGGATGGGGAAAGGTTGGTAAATGGCTACTAACTTACAACTAAAGAGGGATCGATTGGTTGGCTGTGCACTGCTCATCAGGGCACCCACACAAAGTGATGACACACTGTACATTCAAAACAGCTACATGAAGGACTTTGACTGTTTTCACCAGAACAAAATGGTAAACCTTTAAGGAGCTGCATATCCTAACCAAATTTGTACATGATACAAGGTATACACACATGGAAACAACACAGCATGTCCCATAGTTATGTACAACTTTAATAAATTTAAATGAAAGCACATAA
Organism: Psammomys obesus; assembly: GCF_907164565.1. Taxonomy (NCBI): domain Eukaryota; kingdom Metazoa; phylum Chordata; class Mammalia; order Rodentia; family Muridae; genus Psammomys; species Psammomys obesus. The sequence continues at coordinate 44,781,620 of NW_026587216.1, read as the reverse complement.
AGTCAGCCAGAGAAAGGTCAGCCTACAACAATTTAAATCATTAAGTTTATAAAGATTAAAACAGGTTCCATATTTTACTAATGTAAAAATACTGACTTTTTGCATGCAAATAGTTAAAATGGAGCTTTCTTTGGAGCACAAGCTCCTGAATAATGACACAAAGACTTATATTTATTATTAGCTTAGGCTCTATAGCTGGGCAGGTTCTCAGCTATTCTAACCCAACAATACTTGCCTGGCCTTCGTCTTCCCGTGTAGGCTATTACCTCTTCTCACCACCTTAGTCCTGACACTTGTTTCTTCCTTGGTATCTGGCTGGTGACTCCTCCTGCCCCTGATTCTTTCCCAGAGTTTCTATCTCTGTTCAGAAGTCCTGCCTCTCTCCTGCCTTTTTTCAATACTCTATAAATATCAAAGGGAAATAAAATATATATTTTAAAGGCCATTGGCCATTCATCTCTTTATGAAACCAACCAGAAAATGTTGGAGGGAGTGTTTACAAAATATGATGCAGCCAAAGAGTAACAGTACCAATAACAATGGCCTGTACTCAGCTCTTGGGACAGAAATCAGCATTTGAATAAACAAAAGACCATCTTTACACGGTGCATAAAAGATCACCCCAACACGTAGTATTTAATAAGTATTATTTAAGATACAAGCAATTGTTTTTACCTGCTAGCTAATGTCAGCATTATTTTTGCATTTTCAGGAGTAAATGATAGAGAACAATCTATAATTTTAAGAAATGCCTATTTTTTAATTTAATATTAGAACAGTATCCTTGTGTGTTATTAAATATTATTTTGAGTTTTTTCCCTTCATTTCCCAAAGAGCTACTTACTCCATGTTTAAGCCAGGCTGATGTATCTTCTCCCCATATTTCACCTACCTTCCTGTGATGCTGAGGATTGGCTGCACCCAGAAACTGTTCACAACCATCTTTATTTATTTTTTTTTCCAGCCTGTTTTGCACTGGATATTTCAGGTTTTCACCTTTGGCCATTCTGATGTGTTTCAACTCTTCGATATTAGTTGTTGCTGTGTTTCTGCATCCTTTTTCCCCCTCCCAGTATCTTTCTTAGTAGGTTGTACTTTGGACTCCCATACTTTCAGCAATTCCTGCTGATGGGTTTGAATCTGACCTGGGTGAATGGGAGCAAACTGTATCAGGTATTTATCGTTTGTAGTTGTTTGTTTGTTTTTTCTTCTCTGCTGAAGTCCAAACCAAATACAAATACAATCCAGTGATGTACAGTGGTCTTTGCCATGGTGTTCAGAATTCACTGGGGGACTGAGGAATCCATGTGAATTAAAAATCCATAGACTATCCCTGACTATTAGAGCCAAACAATGAGATTCCATAAACATCTTTAAGTCACGATTTCCAACTTGTGTCTTTTGCAGTGAGTTTTTCCTCCCAGCCCCAAAATTCTGGAATAATGACTCAAAACACATTTACAAAAACATAGGCCATATAGCTAGGCTCTTCTCTGACTAGCTCATAGCTTAAAATATCCCATTTTACCAATCAACGTTTTGCCACGTGGCTGGTTTACCTGTGTTCAGGTAAGATGTGCCCATTCTCCTCACACGCTGCCTGGGTCTATCCCAGAATTCCTTCTGCCTGCTGGATGCGCCCCCCCCCCTTATTTCATGCCTTATCTATAGGCTTCTAGCTTTTTATTGATAGGTGGTTCTTCCATACAGGCACAAGCGATTCCTTCCACAAATACCACCATGTGAAAATGTTGTTTGCATGTGCTTAATGGCAGGTACGTAGAATTTCAAACGTGTTATTATTTACTCATTAGAAGTAATGAGTGAGATTGGGGTGCAACATGTGAAATTTATAAAGAATCAATAAAAAATTTAAAAAATGAAAATTATAAACAAAAGAATGACTGTGAACAATAAGCATGATTCCAATAGATATTTGCATTACTTGTTTTAGTTATAATAAAATGAATTTCAATTTGAATAATTAAAGTACTTTGTTGTTTACTTTGTTATTGTTTTGGTACAAGCTCTTACGTAGCCCAGGCTGGCTACTATGATCTTGAATTCATGGTGATCCTGCCTATACTTCCCAAATAATTAGGTTAAAGATACATGCCATAGCCGGGCACATGCTTTTAATCCCAGCACAAAGGAGGCAGAGATAGGCAGATCTCTGAGGCCAGCCCGGTCTATATAGAAAGTTCAGGACGGCCAGGGCACAGAGAAAACCTGTCTTGTAAAAAAGAACTGTTTGCCACCATGGCTTTAAAAATGTTTTTCTATGAGTCAGGGATACTGCTCAGTGAGCAAAGGCACTTTCTGCCAAGCCTGAGAACTTGAGTGTGATCCCGGAACCCATGTGGTGAGAAGAGCAACAACTCCTCACACTTACCCTCTCTGTGTGAGCTGTGGCAGGGACAAATACTCTAACATGAAAATCAACGTTAAAAAATTACATTTCTGACAACCTGTTTTTTAACAGGCAGAAAAAGAACTCTGGAGTTCAGGAACACAGTGGGAAAGATAGTAAGTCCCATCTCAAAATAGATTAAGTACAAACAAATAAATAAACACAAACTACTTTCTTCTAGTGGTCGATTTTCATTTTATGCTACTTATGTCTCATGGTTTTAAAATATTGGTGCATAAAAATCTGAATGCAGGAAATTTGCTTGCAATGCAGTAATTTAAAAGGCTCCTGCAAAATGTCCAGGTTATGTTTTAGTACTGCATGTCGAACTGAAGATGAATTTCTCCATTTTATCCATTGCGTCCTCGGGCATTTAGCGCGGAGAACGGAAATTGAGAAATGCGTTTGTTCAGAAGTTGTTACATAAGACACAGAGATCAGCAGGAGTGAAGCAGGCGGGCAGGCCCTCCCTGGTGGTACCAACGGCTGCCTGAGTAGCAGTCTTGAGCGGCACATCGAGACTGAAAGGGCAGCGAACTGTGCATATTCTGCAGTCATCTCCTCTCCTTCCCCACAAACTGTGTGCGGTGCAGAACTAAGTTCTTCAGACACTTCTATGAAGAAAGAAACATCACCCTCAGCTTCCTGCTACTGGATTGCGACTGTATCATAACTGGATGGGGAAACTGACTTTCTTACCTTTTCGCTTGATACGTTTTTAGTTGATTTAGTAGATACTAAGTACGTAAAAACAGATTAATAGTGACTGAATGATGTGCAAAGCAACCCAATTAGCTATATAGCTACATATCATTTACCTGTTTACAAAACGCGGTGTTGTTCGTCTGTTTATTCTGCTGTGTGTCTTTCTGCAGGTCCACATAACTGCCTTATGTTTGTATTTCTAAACTAGTTTTGACATTTATGTGCTTTTGAAATTTATATAAATGTAGTTGTACTGTATTTTCTTCTATTATTAATCTTAGTTTGGTGTTAAATCGCTGAGACTTGTAGCTTGATGTATGTAGGTGTAACTCAGTTGTTTTCACTGCTATAGAGTTCATCAAGAAACAATACGCCAATGCTTGCAGTTCACCCTGTAACTGATGAACAGGTGGACAGTGCTACAGTTCTAGTCTCCGAAAGGCCTGTATATTAAAGGCTTCAGCTCTGCGGAGGAACATCAGGAGCTGGTGGAACCTTTAAGAGGAGGTGCCTAGTGGGACCTCTTTAGGTCATTGGGATAATGGTCTTAAAGATGCTTGTGGGGCTTTTACATCCTATTTATTCCTTTTCTGCTTTTCCTGTTTCCTGGCCCTGAGACGGTGGAATTGGGTCTTTTCCTTCTCCCGCCTTGCTATGCTGCTTCACCACAGGCCACGGGGCCTACTGATGACTGAAGCGCGGGAGGGGAAACAAGCACACCCTTTACCTTTTGTAAATCATTTCAGGCATTTTGTGGTTCTGATGGAAAGCTTACTAAAATAAACTTCCTTGTTATTCCAAAAGTATTGCTATGAACAGTCTTTACCTTTCAGTGTATTTTTTTTTCAGGAGGGCACTAGGGTAGGAGAGGGGGTAGAGAGGGTAAGGAAGGTGCCTGTTTAACGTGATGACATGATACCAGGTTATACTTTCACTTGAAATCTGTCAATGCTAATCCTCACTGTAATACTGTCTTTGAATTTTCTGCAGTGTGGTGTGAAATAGAATGCTTAGTTTTATTTTCTAGATGGATAATGAGTTTCTTTTTTAGTGAATGGAAGTTAAATTCCCCTGAAGACTTTTTCAGTTAGGACAATACAGTATTGTTTTGCTGAAATCTATTTATCTGCTGAGTTTTATTAACTAATTTGTAACTACGGGAGAAACCCCAAGTAATCATGAACTATCATACTTTCCATGTCTCACTGGATTTGTCTGCTCATGCTTTATTTTGGAGCTTTGGTTATGGATGTTCTTGTTCTTTGTTGCAATGTCTTCTGTCATTTTCTCCCCAGTACTAGAGATGACACTCTGGAACAGTGAACTCTAGGCAAACTCTGTCACTGAGTTGGGCTACATCTCTACTCCCCATTGTAAAAATTTTGTATCAAGGCTGTACTGGTCTCTTAAATGAATTTGGGTTCTAATACTATCTATTATTACAATAACAGCATTAGATGAAAATAGTGTAACTGTGTATAATTGGTTAGTTTGTGGGTATCAAGTTTGTATTCCCTTCATGGAATACATCTGGGCTTCAGAGTTCCCTTATCTAATGAGTACAGATTTTTCAAAATTTATTGTTTTTGTTTTTTCCCACATCAATTTCTAGTCAATATTAAGCATCTAGGAATTCTTCCCAATTCCATATAGTTTTAAATAAAGTTGTTAGTGTATCCTATTATGTATTTAATCTTCTTAGTATATGAAATAATATATGCTTCATTTTTCATTTATTTGTATTTCATTAACTAAAATTCCCCAGAATTATTTGAAGATAATTAACTAAATATATATTTTCTCTATTGATAATCTCTGTTATTCTTTATGATTCATTCTCTTTTGCTTTTATATTTATTCTTCTCAGTAGCACTCTACTTTTAACTAACTAAGTTATATTTTGTAACTACTCAAATTGAAAATTTAGCTTATTTCTTATTAGAATTACGTTTTAAATAAAGTGGTCATGATACTACTTTTTTGACTTTGTTTTAATTAATTAATTAATTGATCAATTAATTAATTACTACAATTTATTCACTTTAATTACTACAATTAATTACTACAATTTATTCAGCTGTAGTTCCTTCCCCCTCACTCCACCCCCAATCTCAGTTTCCCTCCCTCATCTCCTGTCATGCCCCTCTCCAAGTCCACAGATAGGGGGGGTCCTCCTCCCCTTCCATGTGACTCTAGCCTATCAGGTCTCATCAGTACTGGCTGCATTATCTTCCTCTGTGGCCTGGTATGGCTGCTCCCCCCCCGCCCCCCCAGGGAGAGGTGATCAAAGAACCAGCCACTGAGTTCATGTCAGAGACAGTTCCTGCTTCCATTACTAGGGACCCACTTGGAGACTGAGATGACATGGGCTACATCTGTGCAGAGGTTCTTTAGGAGTATAGATTTTAGTATGCTTATCCTATATTACATGGCTGATCTCCACTTATGAGTGAGTACATTCTTCCTAGCTGGAGAGTAGTAGTTCATATTTTCTGATCGCCATTGATTGGTGCAGTTGTCCTGCATCTACGGGTTTGCATCATAGGTTCAACCAATGCTGGGTTGAACATCTTCGAAAACATCATCAGTACTGAACATGGACAGACTCTTCTCTTGTGATTATTCTTGAAACAATATAGCATTAAGCTATTTGCATTTACACAACATTTACATTTTATTAGTATAGGTAACAGAAATGGCTTAAAGTGTATGGGAAGATGAGCACAGGGTATACAGCTGGAACATTCATGGACTTTAGTGTCTTCAAAGTTCTCTGGATACTTTATTTCTACCACATTTTAAGTGATTTTAAATTTTCCTGTTTTTTTTTTCTTGTTTTTCCCTCTTTCTTTTGAATCTATTGGCTTTCTTTCTGCTAGCATTGTTCTGGCAGTCACTTTGATGATTTTAACATGTATATTTAACAAAATGAGATCTGAAATGGAATGTTCTTTATATTAATCCAAAACAACAATTTATGAAATACTTTAACTCACATCAGTCTTCTGATTCACAAGATTTTGTTGTCCAGATTTTTAATTTATTTTTATGTTGCTCCTATACATTTAATATTCAGTATAATCTTGCTCACCCATGTTGAGATATTTATGGCTACATCTTTTTCTGTATCTCAGGTTTTCCCTATCTATCTATCTATCTATCTATCTATCTATCTATCTATCTATCTA
>NW_026587216.1:44753675-44775307 GCF_907164565.1 Psammomys obesus | reverse complement strand
CTATCTATCTATCTATCTATCTATCTATCTATCTATCTATCTATCTATCTATCTATCATCTATCTATCTACTAACTTTCAGCCTGATCCTAGCCCCCTCCTTCTTCTTCTCCAAGTCCCATCCTCACCCTCCCTCACCCCTCTTTCCTCAGAAAAGAGCCTTCCCCCTCATGGGTACCACCCCACCCTGGCAATCCTCTCCCACTGAGGCCAGACAAGGCAGCTCAGCTGGGGGAAGGGATGCCAAGGCAGGCAACAGAGGCAGAGACAGGCCCTGTGCCCATTGTTAGGGGACCCACATGAAGACCACGCTGCACATCTGCTACATACGCGTGGGGGTGGCTAGGTTCAATCCATCCATGCTTTTTGGTTGCTGGTTCACTCTCTGTGAGCCCTCACATGTCCAGGTTAGTTAACTCTGTAGATCTTCTTGTAATGTCCTTGACCCCTCTGGCTCTCTCAGTCCTTTCTCGCACTCTTCCACAAAACTCCCTGAGCTGGGCCTATTGTTTGGCTGTGGGTCTCTGCATCAGTTTCCATCAGTTGTCTTCTTAGAGGACAGTTATTCTAGGCTCCTATCTGCAAGCACAGCAGAGTATCATTAAGTGTCTGGGGTTGGCTCGCTATCAAGTGTGGGTCTCAAGTTGGACCAGCCATTGGTTGGCTTCTCCCTCAATCTCTGCTCCATCTTTATCTCTACACTCTTGTAGGCAAGGCACATTTGGGGTCAAAGGTTTTATGGGTTGTTTGGTGCTCCCTTCCCCCTGGGAGTCGTACCTGGCTACAGGAGGTGGAGACTTCAGTCTCCATATACCCTGCTGCTTGGGGTCTCAGCTAGGGTCAGCCTCTCCTATCCCGAAGATGACCCTCACCACCATTTTCCATTCTCTGTCCTGGTCCCCCTCACTCCAGTTTTCCATACATCTGAACCATCACCCCTGTTTCCCTCCTATCTTCAGTTTTATCAGGAGACAATTTACTTTTTACTTTCTGGGGGAAGAAACAATCACCACAGTAACAGGTTGATGGCTGCATTAAAAAGTATTTCTTTTAGTGTGAACGACAGTAATGTTGGTTTCTAATTATAGGTCGATAGTATTTTTACATGTAGGAGACGAGTACTTTAAAGACAACATTGCACCATGCGATACAAGTACAAAGCACAGCCTGGGTACCCAGGGTGGAGCAGCTGGCAGGTATTCTCGAGTATAAAAGAACCCAGATAACACAGACATGATGGGTTCCGGGAGGGGAAGGTTTGATCCTGAGCCAAACAATGAAATAAAATAAATGTAGGGATAGCTATAGCATGGAAAAATTGCCAGGGCACTATGGCTTCCGTGGAATTCTGAGTTGAGCCCACTACAGTTAGAGCAGTTTATGACAGACACATGAAGCTAATGAAGCTAAAACTTTAAGAGATTAGAGGGATTAGGAAAGAGCCAAGATTCTCTTTCTGAAGAGCAGAAATTGACAATACAGAAAAAGAAATAATTATAAAAACTATAATGGCAACCTCTCTCTCTCTCCCTTGCTTTCGGCTTTGGCTTTTTTATTTCTCTTTTTCTTTTTATTATTAATTTATTCTCCAATGTATTACATTTCATCTGCAGTTTCTCCTCCCTCCTCTTTTCCCCATTTTGCCCTCCCCCTCTTTATCTATTCCTTCTCCTTTCTCTTCAGAAAAGCACAGGCCTCTCAGGAATATCAACCAAACATGACATATCAAATTGTGGTAAGACTAGTCATGTTCCTTCATATTAAGACTGGACAAGGTAACCTAGCAGTTCTCTTTGCCTGTGTCTGTGTTGAATGAAACTTGAGAAACATTCCCTTAATATTAATTAAAAGTAGTTATGTCTGTATAATGAAATTTAGAGCTAATTTTAGCATTATCATTTGTTTTATTTCAGAATTATTTAAAAATTAAAATTATGAATGTGTCAATGTATACACAATAGAGTGTTTTCCAAGAAATTCATGTCATGAGATTAGTAATTAAATGTACTAATATACTTTTAAATTAAAAAGAGAAGATATTTTTACAAGCATTTTTTCCCCATTGTATCTATATAGAACACATTTCCTAAGCTTTTAATGGAGGTTTAGTTGGGCATTGCTTCTTCTTGCAGCTAGAGTTTCAAGCACAGGTGTAATTGACAGGGATATTGATTCATGCCTCTGAACTCCTCTCCTCTGGGTGTACCTTCTCTCCATAACTGCTATCAGTGTCTGCAGCCTTTATGCCCACTTACAGACTCTTCCCATGAAATCCTTCCACCTGCTTTTCTTCACTCTTCCACTAACTCTTTCATCCTTATTTGAGAAAGTTCTTGAAACCTCTAAAATCTGAATCTTACATATATTGAATTCTTGTCTGGGCTGAATTTATGGCTAAAGGAAATGTGTCCTGCTCTTGTTTGTGTAATTTTGTATCATCTCCATATTTTAAAAAGATTAATAAAGTTACAAAGATGTATGTTGTCTAGAATATGTAAATAATATTATTCCTATAAACTTCTCATTAGTGTATAATTGGCTGAAATAGAAAAAGAAACATAAATTTTAATGTTAAGGTTATTTTGGTTTGGTTCTATTTGTCTACCAATTCAATAATTGGCAAATGTCTTCATCTCTTGATTTTTTTTCATTTGTAAAGTGAAGATTATAATGGCTATGTCATAGTAGTGTTTCCTTGAGAAGTCAGTATGTTTATATGTATAATGTATATCCTTATTATTAATTTTGAACTTACAAAATATAAAGCTGAGTTCCCTTAGCAATATATTTTACAAAAAGTAAGTATAAATAAAAAATTTATTATTTTTGCATTTTATTTCTTTTATGCGCATGAGTGTTTTGTCTTCAAGAGATATGTGCATCCTGTGTGTGTCTGGCTTTGAGAGGTCAGAAGAGGGCATCACATTCCTTGGAGCTGGAGTTACAGATGCTTGTGAACCAGCATTTGCTTTCTGAGATCTGAACCCATGTCCAAGTAAGAACAACACATGCTCTTAAGTGCTGAGCCATCTCTCCATCCCCTAGGTAATTTATTTTGGTGCTTAACTACTTTCAACTACTACTGCAATGTTGAACTTTTCTTTTAGGTTAAGGCTAATAACTTACATTCTAGTTGAACATGAATATGCATGTGGACCTATAGTCAGATATAATTCTCTTTTGTAGGCTGAAGAGTCAGAACAAGGAAGACTATCATTTTACTTCAGCATTTTTCATGGTAAAATTTTCTCTTCAATTTCTATTTTGAGAAATTTCTATTTTTCTTCAATTTCCCTGTCAATAATCTTAATCAAAGCCGCATGACTGGCAAAATCATAGACACTAGGTGTGAGCCTACTTCTCTCTTTTTAGTAAATGGACACTTGCTGTCCCCTTAACTGCTAAATATTTATGTTCTAGATGCATATGCTGGTACCACCCAGGCCTTAATCAAATAAGTTACTCTTTGCGCTAAACAGCAGCTAATGCAGAGATTCACAGCTAGTCAAGGTGCTGAAATAAGTGGCAGCTGTGTGGGGAACCTTCAGAGTCTGGTTTTACTCTCCCGTTCTGGTGAACTACCAAAGTAATCAAGTTTCAATTTTTCCCTTTTATTTTCATTTGTTCACATTAACCACAGCCCCTATGTTTACAGTCACAGATCTGTGCTGCTCTCAACTTTGGTCAGAGCCGTATATTATTACAGTGGCCAGTGGCCAACACAGAGGTTCGGAGCCCTTAGTGCGCTGCGAATCAGGTCGTGTGAGTGCTCACCTGTGAGGGCCTGGGGTGTCGCCATTTCCCCATATGGAGGACAGGAGGAGGCCATTGCAATGCTGTGCTCTAGACATACTGTGCTATTGCACACATGAACTCACAGCAGCTGTGGTTACTGACACAAGATACACATAAGATAAAGCCAGGGCTTTACTCTTACAGGAAAAAGACTTTTTATTTTTTATCCCAAAAGAAACTTTCAATTTGATTTAATTTCTCTAAGATTTTCAGGTAGTTTAGTACAATTTCTTATGCTGTTGGTTGCAGTGGCTCTGACAAGCAGCTTTCACATCTAAATCAGACTTCTGTTTTCCGATAGAGTATCACAGTACAGTTTCTCCAGGACAGGATGTAAAGCAGAATGTCAGAGGCTTTTTAGATACAGTCCACAGTGCTTTCCCTACAGGATCCAAGAGATTCAATTATTTGCATGTACTAGTGGCCCTCCGTTCAGAAAGACTGTCCAGGGAACCTCTCATGGACTCCTGACAGTGAGATAGGACCTTTGGAAAGGTAAAGAAAATAACACCAAGGTCCTCCACCTAACCAAACACTCCATGACAGCCAACCAGTTTGTCACCACTGAATAAGAAAGACAAATGGTACTAATACCAACATTACCACATCATAATATGAATGTCGACATTCAGGCTGCCATCATTCTTCAAAGCATTCACAGAGCAAAAGAAGTGAAGTATGATTTTATTGTTATGATTATTTTTACCTACAGAGAAGAATTTTACATGACCATAATTACACATTCCTCTTTAATATGAACATTCCTTTTCAATACTGCTGAAGTTCCCAAGGGAAGAAAACAGTAACTGATAACTCATGTAGGTATTCAGAGGAATTCATCCACAAAGCTCTATGTGAGCCCACGTTTATTACTGCACCATTCATAATAGTCAAAATATGGAACCAGTCTAGATCTCCATCCACAGGTGGGTGGACAAAAATGAAATTTTATTCAGCTATAGTGAAGAATGAAATAATGTTCTTTGCAGAAACATGAATAGAACTGGAGCTTGTTATATCAAGTGAAATAAGTCAGACGTATAAAGACCTGTGCACAGAGGGACATCATTAATGCTGACTGGTACACAGGAAATTCTGGCTTAGTTTCCTAAGCCTGTAACTGGACACAGAGACAATATCACTACTTGTAACATAGATATCTTTCTTTTATGATTTTGATAATACAAGTTAGCTTTTGACTGAATTGCCTATCAGATGGTGGCAGTTTCTAGAATTTTCTGTTCTGCATAAACGAAGAGGATGAAGTGTAAATTCCAAAATTTCTTCCTCATGGTCTTATTTTTAAGTCATTGTATTTATACTGCTGTTGTAGCTGACCAGAGCTGTTTGCTTGGTTTGTACATGAACAATTACTATTAAAGCTATGCTCCTAACTTTGAGGGGAGTACGTTTTTTCAAGTAAACATTTCAAGTTTATCCCCAGTGCCCTCTGTTTGCTATCTGTCTAGTCCCCTTTTGTCCTAGGTACTTTTTTTTTTTAACCCTAGTCTCCTAATATTTTTAAGTGCCTGAGTTCTCCCCAGGGAGTTTTGCCAATGGGCTGCCATTCTGAAGAGATGTTAAATATTCTCTTTCACCACCAAACACTGAGAAGTTGATCTACTCTAATTTATTAAAAAAAGCAATAGTGTATTATTATCTAATATCTACACCATGCTGAGAAATTTCTAAAAATAAAATCTTAATTATTAATATGGGAACTTTAAACAGATGGCTGTGTGTGAATGTTTCCATGGGCCCTGAGTTGTTACCCTCATACGACTTTTCTTCTCGTCAAAATGGGAGCTCTTTTTTGAGGTTGGGGTGAGCAACATCTCAGAGAGGGAATTCCTATGTTCTTACACTTTCATTCTTCATTTCTGTCTCTCAGGTTCAGTTTCCCAATTCATAATAATGACTGTTCTCTTCATTAAAACATTGAACTGTTCTCCTCTGCACACCACTCTGGTCTCATCTTCTACATTTCCTGTTTCCTTCCCTGGACCAAAGTTGTTTTGGCTTCTGCTGGTTTGCCAGCCACCTACATTAAACTGTGTCAGTGACTACTGAATTTATTAACATTTGTGTCTTCCAATTATTTGGGCTCCTGTCAAAAACCACCTTCTCAGAGATGTGCATATTGAGTCAAGCTGCTCATTAGTTCCTGATTTTTCTTTTTAGCACTCCCATTTTCTGGAGTAACAAAAGTCAGTGTTTGTTTGTTTCTCTGCTCATGTAGTGTTTCTTATCATGGAAAACTTTTGAAGGCAAAAACTGTACTTTATTACTGTTATACCCTCAAGACCCAAATGTTACTGAGCTCAGAGGAGATGCTCAATAGGTATTGGTAGGAATACTGTCTGAGTAATAATAGCAATTGTGCACCTCATTTAATTGCCAGCTAGGAAAACCTTGAAATTGATTGTTTCCCTATTGACCACCTGAATTTAGTTTATGAAAGGCATAAAAAATTGTTATCACATTCTAAACCCCAAAATGTTAAGCACGAACATTTTTGCTCTTTGAATATCTTCAGTTCTTTAGTAAAGAAATAAAAAAAAAATAACTGAAAATTATGAAGGGCTCAGAAACGCTGTTGGGAAGGAGAATGAGTAGATTAGCCTTCCTTGGATGTCACTGACTGATTACCTCGCAAGGAAGGAAGCCAAAGACCCTTCCCTGGAGCCAGTTACAGTGAGTCCAAGTGAAATTCCTGTTGTCTTTGACTCCCTGGAAGCAAGCAGAGGATGGAATCTGGACTGAACTTTGGTTACAGCAAATAAGTGCAGAAACAGCAGATTGTAAGCAAAAATAGAGGAAACACATCTCAGCCTTGGGTCTGTTGGAAGTTGACAATGGCAGTCTCAGGGAAAAAGCATTACCTATGTTTCCCATGAGAACAGCAAGCAATTTACCCCCAGAGACCACACCTTGGGGAGGTGACCTTTATCTTTTGAGCTCCACAGCACACCATTTTCTCTCTGCTGTATGCACTACCCCGGTGATTACAGTGCAGCCTCTGTGTTACTATGGAGATGAAAACAAGAGGGAGAAAAATGGCTGTTTTTACCCCCCTTCTCTCTTACTGAAACTGGAATTCTCATCTGATTGTTGTATCTCCTGCCCCAACTTTTGCCATTTTAAAAGATCTGTTTGCTTTGGAATTCTTGATTTATCAGTTTCCAAACTTTTTAAATAATTTGCCCTTGTAAACTAGTGATCAGTGAGTATCATTGCATAGTCAATATTGGTAATATGTTAATATGTGTTTCTCTAGTGACTTAATGAGTTGAATGTATTTATTAAAATACAATAAAAGAAAAAAATCTTTCTTACTAAAATATTACCTATTCATGTCTTTTTATCCTCTATTAGAATTTTCTCTTCCCATTTCTCAACTTTCTTCTTGTCCAAGTCTTTCTTGTCCTCCTCCTCCTCTTCCTCTTCTTCCCTGTTTTTTCTCTTTTGTTTGAAGCAGGGCTTGCTATTCAGCACTAGCTAGCCTTGAACATGAGCTCCTCCTGCCTCAGGCTTCCCAGATTTAGGATCATCACAGTGTACCGCCATGCCCATCTTCAGAAGACAGGCTCTCTAGAGAAGTTCTTCTGACCTTCATGTGCCCTCCATGTCTTCCTTGCACCACCAATGGGTGAATTACATCATGACTACACTTCCATCCTCATCTGCAAAGTGGGAGCACTAAACATACCTGTGTCCAAGAGAAACTGCAGATAGTCATGAAATAAAATATCTGTGGCTCCTGTTATTGTCAGTTACTTTAATATTAAGGCTGATATTCCCTTGTGGGTCACAGCTTTTATTACATTTTTCCATTTGATATTTAAACCCTATTTCTTCTGAAATTTTGACTTGGACAAGAAAAGTTTTATTTGGATTACTCTTCCATATCACTGTTCATCATCAAAGGAAGTCTCAAACAGGGCACAAACCTGGGCAGGAGCTGATGCAGAGGCCACTGAGTGTTGCTGCTTCCTGGTTTGCTCCCCAGGGCCTCTCATTCTGTTCCCTTATACGATGCAGAATCAGGATCCTAGGTATAGAACTGCCCACAATGGGCTGGTCTTGCCTCCATCAATAGCTAATTAAGAACATGCCTTACAGATGGGTCGTATGGAGGCGTTTTTCCCAATTGAGGTTTATTCCTTTCAGATAACTAGCTTCTGTCGGGTTAACATAAAACTAACCAGGACTGAGCAACATCAAACAAATATATCACACCCAGCTTCCTTATTTACCAGTTGGATTGTTTCAGTATATTGGATATTAATTACATTGCTATGAGGATCCATCTGTAACTTAAGAAGTTATAATTTATCTTGAAAATGAACCTAAAAATAGAATTGCTGAGCTATATGCTCATTTTGTGCATAACTTTTTAAGAAACTGACAAACTGCTTTGCAAAGGGCATGTACCACTTTAATTTTCATAGTCCATGCATGAGTATTACAGTTTTCTACTTTATTTGTAATCCTTGCTATTTTTGACCTGTTTAGAGACATCATAGAGGCTTTGAAGTCATATCATACTTGCTTTAATTTTACATGTACTTTTTTCAACTAGCAAATCTGAAAAAAATTTACTAATCCTTGTTGGCACTCTAGATTCTCCAAAGTTGAATCTACTGCTTACTCTTATTGTCACAGCAAATGTGGCCATCACCTTTTCATTAATTTATTGGTTTGTTAATGGAACAGTGGTTAACAGAATGTCTGCTATAGACTATGTAATGTTCTAGGAAGAAAAGGCAGAGTTAACATGATTACTTTCTCAAGGACTTGAGAAATCACAAACCATAGATAGTAAGAGTTATGGATTAGATATATCAAATTATAGAACATTATTATGTTCTTGTCCTGTTCATTCTACCATCTCAAGTCCTTTAAATTGGCATCTTTCTCACATGCTTCAGGTTGGTTTCTATTAGTAAGGGGATTATTTGGAATGAGATAGGAGCTGGCTCCCTGCAAATGCTACCAAAGACTTCATATTTCACTCTACTTCAGGCCATTATCAGGGCTATTATCTAGTTTGGAATTTGATATGCTGGAAACATCCTAGTTTCTATTCTTGCATTTTAGAGTAGAAAGATCAAGTGCTCTTTTCATTAGCTGTCCATCTAAGGATACTATACAGGCCATTCTCCTGATGGGTTTGGTTTCACTACAGTACCTTTTTTCTTTAGGAGGAAGAAGATAGGATGAACAAATCCTTGAACCGTGAGTTTTTTTTTTTTTTTTTTTTACTTTGTAAATAAAGTTTTATTGGGACACAGCTATACTCTTTGGGCACCAACTAATTATGGCTGTTTTTGTGCTAAAGAAGCTGACCGGAGTCAGTGCAAGAGATCCTGAACCGTGAGGTTTTGAAGGCAATGGCATTTAAGCAATTTGTGGCAAGTAAGGAAGAATAATACAAGTTTTCTTCCAGTGGTCTTGTGTTCCCTCTGCTACCAATGGCCACCATCACTGTTTCCTCTTTCTCTACTCCAAGAGTTACTGATTTCTAAATGGTTCGTTCATGGTCTTAGCACATAAGCATACAAAGAAATCCAGTGAATCGCTGGCGATTTCCCTGATCCTTAGGTGGAATCACATCAGTCAGTGCAGGATGATGCAGAATAGTTACTTTTCTAGTCGCTGTGACAGAAAGTCTGATAGAAACAACTAGTGAGCAAAGGCTGGCTTTGGCTCGTAGTTTCTGATGAGTCACTCTGCCATGGGGAGAGCATGTGGCAGTGAATTGCAGAGTGCTCCCTCTCTGCTGCCTTTCTTCCTACTCCACTTGTACTCCACAGGGCGCCTCCGGCCCTGTTGATTTGGTCTGGAAATGCCTCCACAGACATATCCCAAAGTGTACCGTATCAATATACTAGCAGATTCTAAATCCAGTCAAGTTGCCAATAAGAGTAACCGTGACAGATTTTCATCCATCTTATTAAATATTCCTATGACAAAAATTACAAACTGTTCTATTGTTCAGAAGTACTGAGCCCACTGACTTAACATGGAAAATAGACTAATAGGCTGAAGAATTTATATAACACATGTTAACTCACTCTTGACTAAATTGGTTGAATGTATCAGAGTACGATATGTGCACATGTAAAAAATTGGTGAAGCAAACTGTAATATAATTTGTGCTTTAATTGTGCTACTGCACAAAACACTTATGTGTTTGTGGTAATTTGTCAGGCAATATGCTAGTTTTAGTGGATACACATATAAGAAAAATATTATCCTCACTGGAGAGGATGTTTGTGAACAAAGAATTATAACTGTCCTTCTATCTACCTGCCTGTCTAGAAAAGTCTTTATCAGAACAAGAATGAAGAAATTCTATGAGCTTTCAAAAGAGAAGGTTTTGTACTGTGTCTTAAACATTGCTTACAGTGTGGTTTACAGTACAATTGTACTTATTTTGTGTCATTTACAAACAGAGACTCCTCATGCAGGGAGAGTTCAGAGGCACATGCACACTTCTGTTGGGGTTCCCATAGTGAGTGACAGGTGAGGGAGTACATTCTGGATTGAGCAGATAGTTGCAACATAAATGCAGAACAGAGACATCTTGGAGGGACCCAACTCAGAGTTTTTATTAAAGTCCTGCTTCTAAGAGCTGCAGTGGGTGAAGGACGTCCCATGAACACTGTCTGCCGTGGGCAATGCTCCCGGTGATTTAAGGACTTACCACAGGCTTCGCTTCCAGGGAGTCTTTCTGCCAACAGCTAGTGCCACCCCGCTGACCAGCTTCCATCACAATAGGCCTCTGGAGGAAACTCAAACCACTCTAGATCATAGCAAGAGGCGTTTATAGCCTCTAGGAGACTATTAGCATTACAGCATCCCAGATCCTTCTGTGGACCTACCAAATCATGGTCTCTGTCTTAGTAAGAGCTCTTCTGATTTATATGAGATTAAACTTTGAGAAATTTTTTTCTTAGTACCCTTCGGAATTCCCAGGTCCGAGGGATCTGGCCACCCTCTTCGGGCCTCTGTGGCCACCTCAAATATGATACACAGACATACATGCAGGTAAAAACACCCATATACACAGAACATGAAATAAAGGAAAAGAAATTAAGTTGAAATCTACTTAGTATATTAGAGCCACTGTGTCAATATAAACTGTTTTTCGGTTTGACACAGGCAAGTGCACTTTGTAGGTCTTGAACACTTAAGTTGACGCTTAATGCTATTCAGTTATAAGGTACCATTTTATTTTTCCTGTGTTTTTATGCCACAGGAGCTGTGCACAAGTCCCCAGTGAATGACTGTTATTAACCATTTACCCCTGTTTTGCTTACAGACATTATTCACATTTTACTTATGAGAATCACCACATGTAATATAATAAGAATCTCTTGTTTATTGCTCTACTCAGTCATATCTATGTTCCCGGCCATTTATTTCTTTAACAAAGACAGATAGGACATGTTTTGTAACCTAGAGAAGTTATTCCTGATGTACTATTCCTTCTGAGAGACCCCAAGATTGTGTTTTGCAGAAAATAAATTTCTGTCATGTCACTTTATAACCCTTATCAGTTTTACTGTAATGGGAGATAGCTGCCTCAGACGCCATAGATTTCAGAGTTTGTTTAAGTCTGAATGTCCTGAAAAGATCCTTTCTATACTCCCTATTAAATATCTTTGTAAAGATTTGATGCTGCTAAGACCAGTTGTTTTTCTAATTTTTTTATTCCATCGGCAGGGGGAGGGGGAGGTCAAAAAGCCAGCCATTGAGTTCATGTCAGAAATAGTCTCTGTTCCCCTTACTAGGGTGCCCACTTGGATACTGAGCTACCATGGGCTACGTCAGAGCAGGGGTTCTAGGTTATATACATACATGGTCCTTGGTTGGAGATACAGTCTCATAAAAGACCCCTGTGCCCTGATATATTTGTCTCTGTGGAGCTCCTGTCCTCTCCAGGTCAGACTAACTCCCCTTCTTTCATATGATTCCCTGCACTCTGCCGAAGGTTTGGTTATGAGTCTCAGCATCTGCTTGATACACTGCTAGGTAGAGTCTTTCAGAGGCACTCTTTGGTAGGCTCCTATCCTGTTACTTGTTTTCTCCTACTTCCAATGTCCATCCCATTTGAAGACCATTTGTTTTATTAAGCCCACATCTCTGAGTGTTGGCATTAATTCTCCCCTCCTATTATTTTTCTATCTACCTTTTGGTCATTCTCACTATTGACATACGAGTTTTCTATGACCTGGAAGTCTTGGATTCATAAAAGATGGAGGTCTGAGGCTTGACCACTGTGATAATTTAAGTTTGAACTTGGTATTAAAGACATTCTTGGCCTCTGGCTTATTCATTATTTGAACACGCGGACAACGTACTGGAGAGATTCACAAGGATAAATACATTGGTGACAGAGAACTGTAAACAAGATGCTGAAACTCAGCACAAATCTCCATAATCGCTCCTGTTACTTGGCCAGAAAGTCACCTCCTGGAGGCTCCTTCAGCTTAGAGTAAGGTAAGTGCTAATGAGTCTCTGGGGCTGTGTTCCTTTGTTCTTGAGTTTTTCCTGCTGTAGCAAGATTACAACAATCATCGATCAGCATAGAAGAGTTTTCAGTCTCTACTGGAAACCCTCTCCCCCTGCACACATTATTCGGTTTTGCACTCATAAATCCCAGTTTGTCTGTGGTGACTATAACAGAAACCAGTGAGAAATTTTTGTTAATCTTGTCACACATTTATGTGCCAGAAAAGTGAAGCTATGAAGAGAGTGTGTGACTTGAGACAAGGGGTTAATTTCTCAAAAGCATGGAAGCCACAGATCCAGTTTAAACCAGTCTGTGTAATAAAGCATCTTAAGTTGCTTGCCTCCCTCTTTCTGAGTGATTTTGAGGGTACCATCTACTATGAGGCTAGAAGACAAGGTTCATTTTGACTTTGGGATCACATTTGTTAGGTCAATGTGGATTTCTGTGTTACCTTGAGAAAGATGCTTACACATCAGGAATATTTCTTTTAATGCAAACCAGGGGACAACAACGCTGTTATCGTGGGGATGACAGGGTGCACAGTGCTTATCCGTCACAGTTTAAAAGCCTTATAAGTGGGAGAAAAAAAAATAGGTACTCGTGTATGGCTTTACTTTCTGAAAACAAAAGAAGAATTGTTTAAATATTGATGAAAGGATTCAGTGTAAATTCCTTTTCTTTTATACTTTCTAAATTTCCTGTGACTTTTCATACGTTTTTGCTCAAACCTCTTTCACTATGGTTACTCAGTATTTCTGCTGGGAATATTATGGGTTACCAGTCTGCTGGACACACTTTAACTTGTAAGTTCTATTGTTCTGTGGTGGTAAGGTTATTATCAGAAGTCTGAGGAGAAGGTCGAGCAGCCAGAGAAACTGGAGCATAAAACATTTCCTTCTACCATTTAAGAATCATTTACTTTATAAAGAAGAAGAAGGCACTCCTCTGTCCCCTGCCCTGTTCCAATGTTAATTCGATATGAGCTTTCAAGTTTTTGCTTTTGGCAGTTCAGTTACAAACAGCAAGGCCAGCTTTAAGGGTAGCATAAAAAATGTCTCTTTTTTTTCAACTTTTGCTGAAGCGAGCCCTTTTGGACATCTGTAGGTCAGCTCTTGTTGGTGAACCCATGACAGAGGAAGCACCTGCACTTTGGAAACAGCTCAATATTATGTCACAATAAATCAAGCAGCAAAGGTCGAGTGAGAACAGGAGCCTTGGTGCTCCTGTGCACCCCAGGCAGGTATTCTATGGAATCTGAGAAGCCTGTCTCTGGGGAGAGGAGAACATCGTGTTCCTGCCCAGTCAACCTTCCCCACTGCTCAGAGGTATAGGAGTGCCCTGACCAAAGTCAGCTGTGCTCAGGCAAAGGGAGTCAGGAGAAGTGGACTGGGATGACCATGGTGAAGTCAGTAGAGGTAACAGTGATCATAAGCTCTCTCCCCTCTCTTCCTCAGCAGGTAGCCCTCTTCTTGCAGTCTTGACAGGGACCAGACTGACTGCTTAGCTAAGGACAGCCAGATAAAAATGTGGAAAACAACTGGAGCCTGTGGCCTTTACCTGTATAAAATTAGCAGGCATACGAGAGTGTTTCAAGGGCATTTTACTTTTATGTGCTAAGCAGTGCTTTTTTTTCTTTCTTAAATGTTAGCCTCTGTAAACTGAAAGGGTGCTGTAGTTGTGGGTATTACAGTGAAATTTTATTTAATTGTTTATAGTTTCGGAGCCACTCACTACCTAAAGGGAACCGTCACTAAACAACTGTTCTTCCTCCTTTCCGTAATCATATTCTTTTCTTATAAAATATAATCTGAATACAGTTTTCCCTCCCTCTGCTCCTCCTAATTCCTTCCCACTTCCTCTCCCACCCAGACCAAATGCATTTTTATCATTAGAAAAAACAAACTTCCAAGAGATAACAACAAAACATAAAATAAAATATAATAAAAGGAAAACCATCAAAGTTGAACAAACTAAGAAAAAAAAAAAAACAAAGAGAGAAGGCACAGGAACCAGAGACCCACTTGTTTATACTGAGAGCTATAGTATAAATGCAGAGGACCTGGTGCAGGCCCACAATGGGCCTGATGATTACAGCTTCAGTCTCTGTGAGTTCATATGAGCTTTGCTTGGCAACTGTTGCTTTCATTTCACCATTGGCTCAACTATCTTTCTTGTAACAATTTCTTCTAGCCTGCTTGGTCTACAAAGCAGGTCCAGTAGAGCCAAGGCTATGCAGAGAAACCCTGTCTCAGAGGGAAAAAAGAATACAATTTCTTAGAAAGTTGTAGCGTGGCAGAAAATAAGAAATTTATAAATTATAGGAGAGAATATACCCATAAAATAAAAATGAAACACTTTTTGATAATGTAGTACTTAAGAATAGAAGAAAATTCTGAAGGGACTTGAGAATGCCAGCTTGAGCGTGTCAGGCATGACTCCTTGTCCTTCTCTCCATTCTATCTATCTTGCTAAAACCGTTAGATTACACTCTTAAAGTCCCCAAAGGTCTACTCTCTATTTGACTGTTTCCTCCTCCTCCTGAGGCTATCAAGGTCCAGCTACCAAAGTATTGAAGCCCAGTAATCAAAAGCTCCCTTGTGACTGCCCTAATTAGCACACCCAATTAAAATTAAACACCTCATCCTAACACAGGGTTTCCCCTTTTACCTTTATAAACCACAATTTTCCTATGGGACATGTCTGTCCAGACAGACCTTTGTCCTCTGGGACAAATACACCTTTCCCCTCTCCCTTGTTCCCATCACCTTCTCCCTCATCCTCTCTCTCCCATTTTTGTCTCTTATTCTCTACCCTTTGTCCCTCTGGGATAAATAAATCTTCTTTGTGCTGAGAACTTGATCTTGGGATGCCCTGGGCTGATACTGATCCGTTCAAACTCCCATTTGCTTCAGGGCTCTATTTGGACCACAAGATTGCCAGATAATTAGTGAAGAGTCAACAGCATAATAGGCGCAAGTACCTAAAGGCTTATTCTTTCCTTCATGTAAGAGAATTGCCACAGCCAATTATCCCCCCGAAAAGTGCTATTTACCCCATCTACACATACACATATCTATAAATAACACAAAAATACCATGATTCATGTCTGTGGTAGGATTTTGGCCTCCTGATTTTTGAGCTAATCCCTAACCATAGATGCTATGATGTCATTCTGACAAGACATTAAATTCACTTTACAGGCTCATTATAAAACCCTGACACTTATATTCTTAAATTGCCCAGAATTTTTGTTTTTGTAAAGTAGGACAAAATAAAATTGAATTCCTTCGGATCTAGATATACTACAGAAAACTAGATGTCATAGAGTTGTTAGAAACTTTAATATATCAGATTTTATTTGAAGTTAAATTTAATGAGGTTGGGGTAGAACTTATTGGCCAAATGGCTGCTTAACACATGCAAGGTCCTCAATTAGGTTCCCAGTATTGAAAAATAATAAAAATAACTAGTACATTGTAATGAAAAAAAATATAAGGAACATTTAGTTTGTGCCATTTTGAGGAAAGTCATTTCTTTTGGAACATTAAGCTTCTCCAAGGTAGAAAGAGAAGACACATGCACTTTCTTACCCACTCTTGTATGACAAGACTTTTCCCTGTGAGACAATATACACTCAATCCAAATAGGGATCCCAAAACAGGCCAAAATACAGATCCACCACTTCCCAACTTGGTAAATGACTGACCTCTATCAGGGTCACTTATAGGAATTTGGGTGTAGGGTTACTTAAAGAAGCAGAAACGACTCAAAGACAGATAGATACATCACCGAAACTCATCCCAGAATGAGTGACAGCTCACAGAAGCTGGGGACCAGGAGCATACTGCCCAGCCTGCAGGCAGCTCCACAGGCTGGAGGGTGTCATTCTAAGTGATCTAGTTTGTCTAACCCTATTCCAGACAGGTTGACTGGTTCCTGCCTCTTCCAGGGAGCTGAGCTGATCTCAGAGTCTTTGCAGCTGGGCTAGTCTGAGAGTGACTCTCAGCAGCCTGAATTGTTTACTCTTGGGAGAAAGGAGATCTAGTCCAGCTGATTGGTATGTGAAGTGGGAATCCATAGATGACCACAAAGGAAAACAGAATGTGGCATTTGGATGCATTCCACCATCAGTTAGTTACATGTTAGCAAAACAAGTAGCTCAGAAATGTCACTTCTTCAAGTTGGAACTTGAGTTTAGATTGCAGAGCTAAACCTTACCTGGATATTTTTCTCTTTGCCACCCTACTCCATTCCCGTGGGCTTCTCAACTGCAAAGAAGGAAATCTCTTTAGAGTATCATATTACTCATAACATAGGAGAGGGAAAACACCAGTGGACCTGCTGGTAGAGTGGAACACGTTCATCAGCACTCTCCAAACAGAGTGGGGCTGGCTCTCTGTGGATAATGACCCTGGTGTGCGCTTTGACTTTGGGTGACTCTGCAGTTCTTTTTTGTTGGTTTCCTAAAATCTGTGAAACGATGATGGTGGTAGCATCTATTTTATTGGTCTTTGCTAAGTATTGATAAAATGGTAGTTGGTTAAAACTCTAAAGGGATGAGCTATTAAAACATGTTGCCCTCTCTTTAGGGGCACAGAACGGTTTTCGCACACCCAGAAGCTATTATTCCTACATAGAGTGTCCCAGGAGTTTGGAAGTGAAAAGAATGTGTGACCTCACAGAGGAGTCTGTGGTGATTATATCAGTCCAGGGCAGCATATTGATTTGTGGGTGGAGAAAAATGAATTTTTTTAATCTACCTATCCACAAACAAAAGTAAAAACTTGAGCCATGTTCTTATCATCCTACCCAAACAAACAAAAAAAGATGTTCTAAAAAGGAAAATGTGGGTATATGATGAGGTGAATTAATATTTTCTGTACTATCGGATCCACACACTAATCAAAAAGCTGGAAGAATGCTTACCTTGTTTTCATAACCCTGTTGTAGTACACTCACCCTTACGGCCATCAGTAGTAAAGAACTAGTTGTAGAAACTGGTGTTGAAATAAATGGGTTTCCAGTTTGAGTGAGAAACTGAAGAAAGATTAGGGATTGCTGTTTCAAGTTTCATTTCCTTCCATGAAGCTATGTTGGCTTGCTACCTGACATTGGACACTGAGGCATATAACATCCAGTTTTGTGACCAATATTCCTAGAACATGCAACTATTAACACAATAACCCTCAAAGCAGATGCTGCCCAGGGATGAAGGGCTTCTCCATCACATACAAGGCCCTGGTTCTCCATCTAGCACATCATACACAACAAGGCACCTTTGGAGGGTCTAATGGAACACCTTCTTTTTACTTATAGTGATAAAGGTTGTAGTTTAAAGAATACACATTAAAAGAATAATAGTTCAGAGCATTTTAAAATTCATTTCGATGCCAAGGAATGCTTGGTAATGGTTATAGAATGTCCCTACTTCCCAGTCTACTAACAAGTGCACTGTGGCTTTGAATCCCTCTAATTGTCTAAAATCCAGGCATATTCATTCTGTAAAAGGAAGAGATAGATTTCTGGTCATCTACCTTCGGCAGTTCTAAATAGAGTAATAAGCTTGGTTTTGGCTATCATCATCATCAAGTCTAAAGACAGTTATGCTGCTTTGTGTACTGTTTTGTATATTAATAGATTCCTAAAGAATAGTTTGTCGTGGTTAATTGATGTGCTCATTCGGGTTTTAATTAAATGTGGGATGAAATAAATAGCAATTCTTGTCATTTTGGGCTTAAAGCAAATCTGCGAGCTTAAATCTGCAGTTTAAGATTTGAATGTAGACCATCTTGCCCAAGATAACATTTCTTTCAGAGGTATTTGCATCTGTATTTTCCCTTTTAGACATGTTCAC
Organism: Psammomys obesus; assembly: GCF_907164565.1. Lineage (NCBI taxonomy): Eukaryota > Metazoa > Chordata > Mammalia > Rodentia > Muridae > Psammomys > Psammomys obesus. Next base: position 44,757,138 of record NW_026587216.1, on the reverse strand, counting down.
AGACAGCATATTCTCTAATTTGGGAAATTATATTTGAAATTCAAAGATACTCCCTTTTAGTAAATTGGGTTGTTTTTTTTCATTTTTAAAATTAATTTAATTTACATCTTGGTCATAGGCCCCTCCCTCCTCTCCTCCCAGTCCCACCCTCCCTCCTGTATCCTCTCTCCACTACTCCTCAGAATAGGGAAGCCCCCATACTCAGACACCCCATGTCATATATTTACAAGAGGATGGAGTTTGTCTTACTATTCTGTGGCCTGATAGGGAAGTCCCATCTGGGAAAAGTGATCAAAAAGCAGACAACATATAGGATAAACATACTAAAATCTGTACACCTAAAGAAGCTATATCAAACACTGGACCCTGGGTAAGATGATCAGTCCTCACTCAGAAAGACAAATGGGATGGACATTGGAAGAAGGAGAAAACAGAAAACAGGACAGGAGCCTACCACAGAGGGCCTCTGAAAGACTTTACCCAGCAGGGTATCAAAGCAGATGCTGAGACTCATAGCCAAACTTTGGGCAGAGTGCAGGGAATCCTATGAAAGAAGGGCAAGATTGTAAGACCTGGAGGGGACAGGAGCTCCACAAGGAGAGCAACAGAAGCAAAATATCTGGGCTCAGGGGTCTTTTCTGAGACTGATACTCCAACCAAGGACCATGTATGGACTTAGAACTCCTGGTCAGATGTAGCCCATGGTAGCTCAGTATCCAAGTGGGTACTCTAGTAAGGGGAATAGGGACTGTCTCTGACATGAACTCAGTGGCTAGCTCTTTCACTGCCTTCCCCTGATGGGGGAACAGCCTTGCCAGGCCACAGAGGATGACAATGCAGCCAGTTCTGATGAGACCTAATAAACTAGGGTCAGATGGAAGGGAAGAGGACCTCCCCTATCAGTGGACTTGGAGAGGGGCATGGAGGAGAAGTTTCAAGAGGTGGTATTTATTAATTGTAGACCCTGAGCTGCTGGTGTTCAGTTCAGGAAGCTGTATCTTGTGCCAATGAGTTCAAGGCTCTTACCAATTTTCTCTTCTAGCAAATTTAAAGTTTCTGGTTTTATGTTGAGGTCTTTGATACACTTGGACTTGAGTTTTGTGCAGGGTGATAAATATGTATCTATTTGCATTTTTCTCTATGTAGACATCCAGTTAGACAAGCATAGTTTGTTGAAGATACTGTCTTTTTTTTTCCATTTTATGATTTGGCTCATTTGTCAAAAATTAGGTTTGCTTAGGTTTGTGTGTTTATTTCTGGGTCTTCAATTTGATTTTATTGATCAACCAGCCTATTTCTATACCAGTACCATGCGTTTTTTATTACTATTGCTCTATAGTATAGTTTGAGGTCAGGTATGGAGAAACCTCCAGAAGTTCTTTTATTGTATAGGATTGTTTAAGCTCTTCTGGATTCCTTGTTTTTCCATATGAAGTTTAGAATTGTTCTCTCAAGGTCTGTGAAAATTTGTGTTGGCATTTTTATGGAGATTGCATTGAATTTGTAGATTGCCTTTGGTAAGATGGCTATTTCTACTATGTTAGTCCTACTGATTTTAGCACACAGTTCTAACAGACTTTCAAAGAAGAGCTAAGGCCAATTCTCTTCAAACTATTCCACAAAATAAAGACAGAAGGAACATTACCAAACTCATTCTATGAAGCCACAATTATCCTGATACAAAAACCACATAAAAAGTCAACAAAAAAGAATACTTCAGGCCAATCTCCCTTATGAACATTGATGCAAAAATATACAATAAGATACCTGCAAACCGAATTTAAAAATACATCAAACACATCATCCACCATGGTCAAGTAGGCTTCATCCCAGGGATGCAGGGCTGGCTCAACATATGGAAATCCATCAATGTAATCCACCACATAAACAAACTAAAAGAAAACAATAACATTATCATCTCAGTAGATGCAGAAAAAGCCTTTTAGTAAATTCTTACAATGATTTTTGTGTGTGTGTGTAATAAGACAAAACCAGAGATAAAAAGACAGTGGTCCAGAATTCCATATGACACCTTTTACACCCAAATCCTTCCTTAGCACTCACAATCACATATCAATGGCCTCGATGTGAGTCAACAACTAGAAAAACATCGTCATTTTCTAGAGAATTCTCCACTTGAACAACTCAAGCTATCATTGATTCTTCAGTAAACTCAAAAGCACAGGAAGGCAGAATACCTTGAAACTGCTTGCTGAGTAAATACACAGGCAGAGTTCCATCTGGGCATCCTAAAATCTGTTTTGTTGAGAGTGCTGAGGCCAGGGCTGGTTTGAGAGCTCTGAACTGTTAACTCCTAACTCAGTTTACCTGTGTAAGCCCTGCCAATAGAGGGATTGTTAGCCTCCGCCAGGCTTTGAAAGCTCTCTCAGGAAGGGGCCAGAGAAGCCTCCTGGTGGCTCAGGAAGCAGACACTGAAGCCTAGCAGCAAATGAGAGTTGCTGCCGTGATGCCTGGTGCCTTTGCCTCTGCAGCAAAGACCTTTCTCATGTTTGTTGAGATTGTTTAATATCTCAATGCATTTGTGTTTATCGAGGCCACTTATTCACACCTCCCTCTACACCAGAATCTTCCTCGTCTCTTATATAAACACAGAACCAACCTTTTATGCTACTACATCTTATGCTTTAGTTTTGGGTGCTCAATTCGGGAATCTCTTCTCTAGTCTCACACCAAAAGGTAGCTTTGAGGACTGGGCCCCACAGAAGTTAAGAGTTAATTGTATATTTCAAAACAGTCTTCTCTTTTCACCGTCTTCCAGCAGTCTGAATCAATGCCCATTTCTTATGGTAAAATTACAGTTAATACCAACTCATCCAGCTGGCAGAGCATCTCATTCAATTTACTCCAAAGGTGTAATTCTGCCCTGGAAGCGCTGAGGTAAGCGCAGTCAATTGCTACCGTAAGGTATTGCCATTGCACCTGGAGGCGGTCATTAAGCCAGAGATAATTTACGGGTTCCTACCGCCACAGAAATGTGTACGAAACTTCTTTAACTCTGCAATAAAAAGAGAAACAACAGCCCCCATAAATCTGAATATATCATTCTGAAAACTCTGAGGTTGGGGATGGAGTTCTCTTCTCTCCCAACCATAGTCTATGTGTAATTGTTCTATTAAAAATAGAGAGAAAAGGATAATTCTGATACAAGCATCATAGGCAAAAATAAAGATGAGAAAACATTAAAATACATGAGTTTTCTATGATGGAGTCTATCACTCACAGAGTCGTGGTTAACAGTGGTGTAGACTCATAACCTCAGCCCTTGTGGGGGAGGCAGGTGACCAACCATTTCAGCCAAATCAGTGAGCTCTGGATGCAGCGAGAGACCCTGTCTCAAAATTAAGGTGAAGGAGAACTGGAAAGACATTCCAAATATCAGTGTTTGGCCTCCACATGTACCAGCATAGACAAGTGCAGTTCGATACATATGTGCACACACACA
>NW_026587216.1:44701934-44753665 GCF_907164565.1 Psammomys obesus | reverse complement strand
ACTCACACAGTACACCACACACACCACACACACGCGCGCACACACACACCTCATACTTGCCAGTACTCTACCACAGAGCTGTATACCAAGTCCTTAGTCAAAACAATCTTGAAAAGAAAGAAGAGTGAAGTTTGAAAATTTAGACCTAATTACTTAAAACATAATTGAAAATTAAGTTTCTTTCTTTCTTTCTTTCTTTCTTTCTTTCTTTCTTTCTTTCTTTCTTTCCTTTCTTTCTTTATTTCTTTCTTTTTTTTTATAAAAAAAGGAGTTTTAAATTAAGAGTCTGAACCATTACAATTGAGACTGGAGAGATGACTCAGCCGTTAAAAGCACTGGCTGTTTTTCCAGGGAACCCAGATTCAATTCCCCTCACCCACATGGCAGCTCTCACCTGTCTGCAATTCTAGCTCCAGGGGATCTGACACCCTCTTCTAGTCTCCTCAGGCACATACACATACTGAATATATATTCTTGTAGGCAAAATACCTATGCATATAAAATAGATAAATAAAGTATTTAATAAAAAGCGTTAGAACAATCATTTCTTAGCTACATCTCTGACAACTACTCTAGTCGTCCACCCGGTCCCCAGCTGACTTGTGTTTTGGAAAAAATCATCAATACTGTCCCTTCAGTTCTACGACTCTTCAAGAAAAAAAAAAAAAAAAAGCTTGAATATATCCTTATATCCTAGGGCTGTACATTGTGTAAGAGAACGTTTCACGTTAAATATATAAGTAGTTGTTGATATCAAAACAATACAAAAATAGTCCAAGTTATTTAATAGAAGAAAGATAAAAGTCAGGGAAAGAGAAAGAAACATCTTAACAATGATTATCATAAAAGATAAAGTGAAAGGCTGGTTAGTGAAGCAATCTGAGAAAATTAAGAATCAAATTTGATTCAAAGAATCAAATAGGAAGTTTATTTTTAGGATTATTGTTTTAGCAAAAGAAATGCAAAGGTTTTATACTAAAAATGTAAAACAGTCATGGTAGGGGTGGTGGTGCGGGCCTTTAATCCTAGCACTCATGAGGCAGGGGCAGGTGGATCTCTGAGTTTGAGGCCAGTCTGGTCTACAGAGTTATTTCCAGGACATGTAAGGTTCATACACAGAGAAACCCTGTCTCAAAACAACAAAACCCCAAACAAACAACAAAACCCAAAAAAACAAAACAAAATCCCCTGAAAATTGTCTCTAAAATTTTTTAGAAAACATAAAAAATGAAAAAAAATATTTTGAGCTAATAGACTGAAAAAATTGCTATAGTTAAGACTGGGGTTAGAGTAACTAATGAGCTGAATAGAGGTATCTGGGCATAGAGGCTCACACCTTTGATCCCAGCACATGAGGAACAATGGCAGAATGGCAGGCAGATCTCTATGAGTTCAAGGCCAGCCTCATCTACTTAGAGAGAGTTTCAGGCCAGCTATATATAGAGATCCTCTCTCTCTCTCTCTCTCTCTCTATATATATATATATATATATATATATATTTATTTATTTATTTACTGTAGTCAAATAGGCATGTAGTGCCTTCCATATGTAGAGTCCCAGAGATGGCGCATATTTAAAGAGGTATCTTTCAACAGAATAGGTGCCTTTCTTTTCATTTAATTTAAAACCAAGTATACCAGTCACTAACGGCAGCATCTCATACAAAACACTCAGTAAGCCTTTCTGATTATTAATTCTTATTTGTAAGGCAAATAAAAAGACTAAAACACCAAAATAAAACAACAAACAAACAAACAACAATAACAAAAGCTGAAGGATCACAAATGTTTGAGTCTAGCTTGTAACACAAAAGGAACCAAATGAAAAAGTAAATGAAATGCATCAGGAGAAACATAAAATTTTCTAGACATGCAAAGAGAAGGAAAACTTTGAATTAGTGTCACCGAGATATCTATGAATACAGCACATCTGTAAAAGTTCAGCATGTTGTGTCAACTGATTCTGAAAGATGGCAGATCTATCACTTCATTTCCCTCTTTTTCCTCTTGATTCTTTACATCATTACCTGAAACAGAATTGTACAAACCTACACAGAAGAATGGGAAATGTCTGATACTATTTACAGTATTATTTTTTACTTATACTAATTCTGGGAGAATTCTTGGAAGAAATACAGAATACTATGTAATAATGAAACTGGTTAACTCATAAGCTAAGGAAATGTATATTATTATTATGATATTACAATTATTAATGTGACCTTAGTAAGTTTTAAGTAAACATAAATTTTGAAATATCATTGTAGAAATGCAGCAGTAAGTCCGTAAAAAAAAAAAAATCTGTGTGAGGCCATGTTAGGAATAAGTAGGCAAATGCAATAAAAAACGTCAGTGAAGAGGTCTCTACAAAAAGAAGACAATTAAGAGATCAGCATTTAAGATTTAGATTTGAATAAGGTAAGAGATAAATAACAAAAACAAACAGAGGCCGGATAGCGTGAAATGAATGATCAGACTGTGAACTGATCATTCACAGGCAAGTTGCTGGTAACCTAGAGACATGAGAAGAACGGAAAAGGTTTGAAGTTGCTGTCAAGAAAATATGTACAGACTAGAACAGTTCAGAAGTTGCTGTTTAGCAGCAATGCAGTCTCAGTTGAGGGTAGCATGTTTGCTATTCTTTTTCTAAAATAGGGTTCTCTGTGTAGCCCTGGCTGTCTGGGACTTGCATTGTTGACCAGGCTGGCCTCAAACTCAGAGATCTGCCTGTCTATGCCTCCCTCAGTGCTGGGATTACAGGGGTGGGCTACCATGCCCCACATGACATGAATCTTAATGCAACATACCTCACAGAGATTTTCTTGTCATGCTTAGATGCTGCAGGTGTTCAAGTAGTCTAGGGCAATGAGGCCTGGTAAGGTTATTGTAGTTCATTGATATAATTGATTATAGATAGAAGACAGAAAAGAGTAATGTGCATGTTACTAGAAGGAAGTTCGAGACGAGAAGAACATATAAGACACAACATGTATAGAGTAGGCTAAGCTTGAGGCCATGTGATCTTCCTGCTGTGCCTGGGTAACAAAATTCCAATTAGACCACCATGAGATAACAGATAGAATATCCAGAATGAGTCCTTGAAATATCCATATTCTACTCTGTAGCATATGTAATTATGTCACATTATACGGTTAAAGGGACTTTGGACATGCAAATAAACTTATGGTCCTTAAGTTATAAAATTACCCTGAATTAGGGTATATGTTTTTTCCATTCTTATTCAATATTGCTCTTAGCTAGAGCAATAAGACAATAGAAGTAAGCAAACTAAAGACAAATGGGAAAGGAAGAGGTAAAAGTATATTTATTTGGAGATGATATGAGTCTACCTCCTAAAGAGGCCCTAAAGACTCCACCAGAAAACTCTTAGACTGAAAACTACTTTAATCAAAGTGGCAAAATACAAAATTAACAAAGAAATCAGTAGCATTCTTATATACCAATGAAACAAAAGCTGAGGGAAATTAGGGGGACAATCTAATTAACAATTGCCTGTGAAACCACAACAAAGCCATCCAACCAACTGAAAACACCAAACCTTGCAGTAGATCTAACCAAAAACAAAAGACATCTGCAATGAAAACTTTAAAACACTCAAAAAAGTAAAGAAGACATGAGAAGACGTCTCAGAGTCATATACTTAATGTTGCTTAAAGAGCTATTAAATAAAAATTATTAATGTATAGATTCAGTTCAATATCCATCAAAATCCCAATGCCATTTTTTTTTTTCACAGCATGATTGCTTTAGATACTTCTCTGTTGTGAAGAGACGCTATATCCAAGGCAACTTTTTAATTGGGAACTTGCTTACAGGTTCAGAGGAGGTGTCCATGACTACTATGGTGGAGAGCATGGCAGCAGACATGTTGACATCCATGATATTGGAGCAGTGGCTGAGAGCTGATCCACAAGCAGAAGGGAGATGTATAGATAGATGATAGATAGATAACAGACAGATGATAGAGAGATAGATAGATAGATGATAGACAGATGATATGAGGAGACAGACAGATAACAGAGACACACAGCGACAGACAAAGACAGAGAGAGACAGAAGAAGAGATAAAGAAACAAAGACAGACAGAGATAGACAGAGACAGAGAGACTGGTGCTGGAATGCGCATTTGAAACCTGAAAGTCCACCCCCAGTGACACACCTCTTCCAACAAGGCCACACCTCCTAATCTTTCCCCCCAAACCAGTTCCAGCAACTAGAGACCAGATATTCTAATACCTGAGACTCTGCGGGCCATTCTTATGCCAACCACTATAACATACATTTAGCTCAATGGATCAGAAGAGAAAGTCCAGATCTAAGGCTGGGGAGATGGCTCAGTGAGTAAAGTGGGTGCTATGCGAGCATGAGGACTTGAGTTCTGATCTTTAGAAGACACATTGAACTCATTAAAAACAAAACAAAACAAGGCTTTACAGTGTGTGGCTATAATCGTGGCACTGGGGGAGGGGAGGCAGAGACAGGAGAATCCCAGGGATCGATTCATTGGCCAGTCAGTCTAGGTGGAATCGTGAGCTTCAGGTTCAATGGGAATCTGCCTCAAATATACAATACAATAAAGTAGAGAAATGATTGAGGGAAATGTCCCTACTTCAATTGCTGGCAAACACCTACATTCACACAGGAGCTGCTCGCTCCCTTCGTGAATGAAAGGACAAAAAGGAAAAATACCCAGATATAAACCTCAAACCCTCACAGCTACAGCCATCTGATTCTTTTATTTTTATATTATTGTTAAATGTAATGTTTTATTAATTCTTTGAGAATTCCATGCATGAATAAAACGTGTTTTAATTATATTTATCTATCTCCCCCCTTAACTCTTTTTGGATCCAACCACCTCTCTGGCCCTCCCAACTTCAAGTCTTCATTGTATATTTTATATATATTTAATGCGACTTTAATTTTTTGAGAATTTCTTGCGTGTGTGCTGCATTCACATCATTTCCACTCCTCTCTCTACCCTTCCACATACCTAAGGAGTTCACTTAGTATTGTTCGTATATGTGTGTAGGTTTAAGGCTCATGGCTGACCATTGGAGTTGGATAGCCTCTCATGTGGCTCACCCCTGAAGAAGAATGAAGGCTCGCTTCAGCAGCCCTCTGATTCTTGACAAAGATGTCAGAAATATACATTGGAGAAAAGACAGCCTCTTTCACAAATAGTGCTGGGAAAATTGGATACCCAAATATAGAAGAATGAAACTAACTTCTTTTCTGTCATCCTGTGTGAAAATAAGCTTCAATGAGTCAAAAACACTAACATAAGACCAGAAACTCTGAAATCACTATAAGCAAAGGCAGGGAAAGTTCTTCAAGATACAGGCACAAGAAAGAACTTTCTGAATAGGACCCTAGTTGTCCAGGAAATAAGACCAACAATTGACAAATGGAACCCCATGAGCTTACAAAGCTTCTGAAGAGCAGAGATAACAATTGATTTCATAGAGAGACAGCCTCCAGAATAGGAGGAGGTCTTCACTAGCTACATATCTGACAGAAGATTAACTAGCTTCATTTGCAATGGGTTCAAAACCTAAGCAGAAAAACTGAACTACCCAGTCAATAAATGGGCTAACAAAATGAGCACATACATTTACAAAAAGGAAATAGTCAACAGGCATATGAAAAATGTTCATCAACACTAGCCATCAGAGAAATGCAAGTCAAAACCTACACTGACATTTTACCTTACTCTGGTTATGATGTCAGCCATTGAGAAGACAAACAACAAAAGCAAATGTAGGTGTAGACTTAAGGAAACCCTTATACTCTGCTGGTATGTATATGGAAGTTTCTTGAGCTGGGGGGAGGGAAAGGAGAGGGAGAAAGCAAAAGAGAAAGAGAGGAAAGACTAAAGATAGATGACTCAGGTATTACTCTTGGTCATTTACCCAAGTTGGTATATCACGGAGATACTCACATGAGTGCGTCAGTGTTTATTGCAGCACTAGTCATAATATGGAAGTTATCAACCTAGGTGTCTAACGACAGAGAAAGAAATAGGAAAATGTAACTGTATGCATTTCTCTGTGTCCACCCTTGTACAACGAATTTTCCAGCCATAAAAAGGAATGACGTTACGTTATTTTAAGGGAAACTTATACAACTGGGCAATCATATTAAGAACTTTAAGCCAGTCTCATAGTGCAAACTATCGTGCTTTCTCTTATTTGCTATTCTTCAATTTTATCTAGTCCCATAAAATAATGTATGTACGTATTAAAATAAAGAAGAACTGAAATTGACTAGGGGAAAATGAAGGGGATTAAAGGGATAAGAGAGGCCTGAAGAAAAGGGACAGTGAAGGAATAAGCCAAACATACATTATGCACTTGGAAGAAAAAAAAATTAAAAGAAAAACTTTCAGAGTTACCTAGGTACACCTAGAGAAGCTCAAAACCCTTAAAAACAAAGAGCTTTCTCTTGTTGGAGTGAAAGGGCAGAAGGAGAAGTTTGAAATAGAAATCCGAAGCATAAAACTGCCTCAGCCTGCTGCCTGTGAGGAGAGTGTGGTGCGGCTAAGTGAGGCCTGCCCCAGCTAGCAGGGATCTGGTGAAAACCACGGCACACTTCTACAGCAACAGAGAACGCAGGTGTGCCAGCACACTCCATGAGGGAGGCTGGCGATGAAGCTCCTGTGCAAGGAAGGAAGGCAGCCCCCAGCTGCGTGCATTTCTTAACCATTGACGCGAGAAATCCTAGGTTTTTGTTTATTGAATACTTAGTGATTGTTGTGGTAGCAACAGGTAACCAAGTAATACAAGAGGTTCTTAACTGAAACGTGTATGGGAGCGATTGCTATCTCATCATTACAGCTAAGTCCCAGAATACAGAACATTTGCCATTACTTTTACACGTGGCATTTCCAAAGAAATATGTGCACTCCACAGAGCTGGGCAGGCTTCTCTGTGATTTAAAGTAAACCCCTACATACTGGTCCCCTGAACCTTACAGAGTGGTGGAGAGTTTCCTATGTGTATGCCGTAAAGCAAAATGTGACAATAAAGATGCATGTAAAGTGTAATTAATAAAAAAAATTAAAAAAGGAAAAAAGTGAAATAAAAATGAAAATGACAACCAAAAAAAAAAAAAGATGCATGAAAACGTCAAAGAATAAATAAAAATATTATTTAAAAATAGGTCCACGAAAACACCATAGTGAAACCATTGATTTGTGTGCTAACTGAAAATAAGTAAGGTGCTGGAGAGGTGGTTCAGAGGTTCAGAGCACTTTCTGTTCCTGCAGAAAACTGGAGTTTGGTTTCCAGCACACGTGCTGAGCCCCTCACAGGAGGTAGAACTCCAGCGTCAGAGGATTTGATGCCCTCTTCTGGCCTCCACAGGCATTGCACTCGCTGCACCTGCGCCACTTCCAATCACGGGAATTACCAATTACAACACATCAGTGATAAAAAGCCAAGAAAAATATTGTAAGGAATGATCTCGAAGAATGAAAATGGTGTTTGGTAGACTAATTTTAAATCAAGTCAAAAGTATGAAAGCCAGACGAGCAAAGAGATGGGACAACACAGCCACAGCGGAAATAAAGAATTTATTTGGCAGAAAGGAACTTCCTAAAGCTTAATAGAAAACATTGCTAAAGGAGGATTGGTCATATTCTGACTGAAGGTGAGAAGATTCGTTGATGATTCAAGAGAAAAGGTAAATGAAACCAAAGCAAAGGAAGCTTCAGGAAAATGTGCTAGCTGAGATGAAAACACACAGACATAGATCAAGAGCTGGAGGAAAAGAGAACAGCCCAACAAGTATAAACAAATGAAAAAACACAACACAAATTTCCCACGTCTCCGGAAAACACGTAAAAAGTACTAGACAGCAGAATACAGAGCCTGGAAGCTCAAAACATTTCAGAAAGTGAAAATTAGGAAACAGGAAATTGTGAAAGAAATAACACAAAATCCCAGCCTTCTGTGTGTCTCTAAGTTAAAAGGGCAAATACAAGAGTATGATTTTTTTTCTTTTCACATGTCACCTGAACAAAAAAGAATTTCTTAGTTATTTTCAATTGATACAGAATAGTTGTGTTTATACAGGCTAAGATATGCAACCTTCATTCATGTGTCTGTATCTGGTAACGATAATGTAAGTTTCTCCCCCCCCCCAGTGTGTGTGTGTGTGTGTGTGTGTGTGTATGTATGTATGTGTATGTATGTATGTGTATGTGTTTTACCAGATCTCCTCCTGTAGCTAAGGCTGACTTTGTAGTGGAAATTTTCTTGCCTCAGATCCCTCAAGTGACAAGATTATAAAAATCTGCCACTCTACCTGACCAAGATTTTGTTTTGGGTATACTCAAAGACACAAATAGCAATGGGCATATTATGTCTAAGATTATGCTTTAGACATTTAAATACTTTCAGTATAAGGTCAATTACATGTACTATGAGATGAGATAAAAAGGTGTACGGTTCTATGTGGACATACTGATTCACTGAGCAGCTGAATCATGATTAGTTTTACCTCCTGCACAAATAGGAGCTAGAAGTGATGGGATCCTCATACAAGAATGTTAGTGAGGAGAATAAGGACATTTGCGCCTCACATGAGAGTGGAGCTGAAAAGGAAACAGACATGGGTTTCTTATTTGGACAATGAAGCATCAAGAAGAATCCTCAAATACTTCTGATCACATGTTTGTCTCTCTGTAAATGTTAACTATGGCTCCTTAGAAGTGGTTGAGATGACGTAAATAACAAACGAAGGTTCCACGGAAGATGATGGCGATGAAAGGTCCAGAATGAGTCATACGTAATGGTTTCAGTCACATGATGAACATTTTGTAAGGTGTCTAGATTAGAACAGATGGAGCTGCAATGACCACCTCTTATTGAAAACATTAATGAACTGTGTGCATTAGAAAGAGATGACAGAACAGGAAATTATTTTGTCAAAAAAGTGATATTACTAGGAGTTTGAAATATTTGTACTTATAGACACTAGTTTCAGCAACATTTGTGTAAATGACGTTTTAAAATTCTGATACATGCATGATGTTTGCATATTATTTGATATGATTGTGAAACTTGGACATCAGTAGACTAACTTCTTCATAACTTGCTACTTGTACTTATCAAATTTTGCTTTTATATTAAATAAAAATACTGAAATGACCTCAGTAATTATTTCTTCTTTTATCCTGAAGAATTGGCTTTAAAATAAATTTCCTTTACTTATGCATGGTTTCGTGCATGACAGAGCATGAGCATGAAGGTCAGGGCTAGATGACACTGCAGAGTCCATTCTTGACTCTGATCTTCGTGTGCATTCCCAGGAAGAATCAGTCATCAAGTGCCTTTAGACTTGGCCCATCACAGCAGACCCTTCAAAATGATTTTTAAACATTAAAAGTAAGCATGTGCCATCAAAGTTCTTATAAGCACTTTCATGATGTCCTTATTAAAAGCAGACCATGACACCAGGCATGGTGGCACATGGTCTCAAGCCACTTGAGAGGCAGAGGCAGGTGGGTCTTTTTGTATTTGAAGCCAGTTTGGCTTACATAGTGAGTTCTAAGGCAGCCAGAGCTGTACAGCAGGGCCCTGGCTCTGAACAGTAGTAAAAGCACTAATGCTAAGATTACACAGTTACATTCTTAGCATGGAAAAGGCACAGTACACAATTTATTCTGAACTTCTGCCAAAGGAGAAATTATTCTACAGAACTGTAAACCAATCAACCGAACAAACAAAACTAACCCCCAAATGTAACAATACTATAGGTTTTCTGAATATTTAATAGAATCTAAGAGATTCTAATAGAATCTAGGTATCTAATAAACTATAAAAGACTTACAAATACGAGAGGAAAAAAAGACAAAATTGGCAAAACACTTAAACAGATTCTTTATCTGGAGAAACAGCCTCTTCTCAGGATGGTGGTTTTCTTGTCTGGTGGGAAAGGTCACAAAAATCCACTCTGTATCTATGGAGGGACTTGGGGACCCTTGTTTTATTGCATTCACCAGTTCTATGTTATTTCATTATGAGTTTTTAACCAACCCTAGGCAGACCTCCATATGGGAGGGGTCTGCTGTTCAGTCACTGAGTTTTAGACATTCACCCAGTTACATTCCTTCTGATTCTGCTTTTCTGAGACTGGTTAAAGTAGTGTTAACCATTGCAACAGGTCAACAAGCTTGTCTTTACCTGATCATCAGGTTACTCTAGTACTCTCTATATAACAAATTCTTACAAATATTAAACAGAATACTGAAAATTGGCAAAAATTAAATTTAATAAGCAACTTATAAAAGAGAATATAAAAACACTTCAGAAGTAGGTGTTACTTCAGTAGTCAGGAATATGCACATTAAGGTCAAAACAGAATGCCAGAGCTAAGCTGTGAGAGAGAGACATTTACATACGGTTAATAGGAGTGTCAATTGGTGTAATCGCTTTGGAAAATAATTTGGCATGGTAAATAAAACACAAATGTTTGCCTGTTGTGTGCCCATAATTTTCTCTCACTTTAATAAAGGAATATTGTATTCCCCAAAGACATACATTAGGATTTTTATAGCAGTGTTATTATTCAGGTACTCATCAGCAGCAACTAGCAACTAGGAGATGTATTGTTTGTTCATGCAAGAGAATAACACTCAGCAATGAAACCAAGAACCATGCGCAAGTCTATGCAACAATACTGATTAATTATACAAACAGGACCTTCAGAAAAAGCAGCCAGAAGAGTAACCATTGTACTGTTATGTGTCTTCGTATGACATATAGGTTTCAAAATAGCCCAAATAAATGTCTGATGTTAGAAATCAGGATAATACTTGCTTTCACGGTAGCAACTAGGATGGATAGAGACAGGTTTCTCAGGTGTTAGGAATGTTTCATCTCTTGAAAAAATGGTCTCATTATTTCCTAACAAAACACCCCAGTCTTCATGGTTTGAAATAAGAGTAATGTTCTTTTTGTTTTCTTTTCCATAATCTACAATTTTGATGTATTTCAGCAGGGAAAGCTTGCTCCTGACTGCATTCCACATGCCTGTCAGTTAATGCTGTCTCTTGGCTGAGGCCTTATCTGGGGCCCTGGGCTAGCACACCTGTAAATGGCCTCTGTGTGGGGATGCTTGGCTTTTTTTTTAAAGCACAGTGGCTGAGTTCTCAGAGCGGGCACACTAAAAGAGCAAGATGGACGCACTTGACATTTTTGTGACTTAGAGGCGTGTTCTTGTTTCTACAGCACTCCAGCACTCAAGGTACTGGACAAAAGCCCAGTAAAGAGGCATAGGCCTCACAGCGGTTCAATGAGATGAGTGTCTACTTCACTTGTGGGAAGAACATAGGTGATAACACACACTAACGCATCCTTTGTAAAGTACAGTTTGCAATACAGCAGTATTTTAGAGATTCATGCTTAAAATACTTCAGGTTTTTAACAAATACCAACTAGCAGCCCCTGGTGGTTATTTTAAGGTAGAGGCAGTCTATATGTAAAGTGATCGTCAAATGGAGAATGGAGCAAGCTGGTGATGTCAACTCTCAAAAATCAAGTCACTCACAGCTGTTACACACCTACAATCCTAGAACGCAAGAGTCTGAAACAGGATTGTCATGAGTTTAAAGCCAGCCTGAACTACGCAGCATCAACCTAGCCAGAGCTACACAGTAAGGTACTGTTTTGAATAAAACCAACCAAAAGTTTTTACATGTTTACTTGTTTTTTAATAGCAGCTCATTGACCAGTCAATGTTTGATAGGTCCTGGAGGAAATGGAAATGGGTCAGATAAGGTCCTGTACTTAGGAATCTCAGAAATACAGCAAGTAGCTTGTAGGTTTACTGCTGCTATTTAGCCTTGAGGGCACAGCGTGTCTATCGTGTAGGTAAATCTTAGAAGAGTTGGTCTTAGGGTGGAGGTCCGTTAGATCACTTCCTATCATATTTTGTCACTGGGTGTCACCTCTTTTCTGGGCAGTCTGTGTGGCAAGTGTGTGTTAACTGTCATTGAAATCTGGTGTGGGGATCTTTTTAGTCACTTGTGGCAGTAAGTCCAATTATTGCTGTTCATACTACGATTGACTCAAATAATCACGTTTCTTGGCTTCTCACATATGCCACTCTGTGGGGTAGTTTGATTTCTCTAGAATGAAAGCAAACTGGGACAGAGTGTTTGGTTATAGAACATAGCACTGTGTCTTACTAAGGGCAGCTTCTCTGTCAGGGGAAAGCTATATTTAACTCACTCTTTCTTAATTGCTTTGATGTAGCTCTCCATGAGCATTGAAATTTAATCTCATCGGAAACTTTCCTTTTTATAGATCCTAGGCCCTTATTAGATCAAAAAAAATTGCATTTACCTCATTTTAAAAAAGAGCAAATACTCCATCATCATGAAAAAAACTAGTTAACAGGACATTCACTACTTTAACGTGAAATATGTCATTGCAAAGTCTGAAACATTAAAGGAGTGCCTACATTTTAGCAACGTTGATACAGTTATTCACCCACCTCTTTGTGCAAACCTAGGCAAAGTGTAAACAGAGAAGATTTAGGTAAGCCTACTAGCAGGTGCCACAGATAAAGTGGGTCATGAAGATTCCCAGCATCCACAGAATGCTCGCGTTTATGCATCACAGTCACACATATAGACAAAATAGATGTTTTGGCTCCTTTAAGATATTTTTCTCTGGTTTTAGAATGCAGATGAAATGTTTGAGGCCATCAGAAACCATACAGTATACTTGCTAAGCAACAATGACAGAAACTAGACTAGTTATTGATGCTCCCTTGGACGGCAGATGGTAACTTCTGACACCATAGTGAGATTCTGTCCTCAGGTAGGAGAAAATTTCAGTGACTCCCTCTCAACTTTGGCCCAAGCCCCTTCAACTATGGAAACATTTTTCACTGGTCTGGTTCCAAATACCAATTGTATTAATTTCGTTCCTCCTTGCTGTGTCCAAATACTGACATAAAACCAACTTAAAGAAGGAAAAGTTTATTCTGCTTTATGGTTTGAAGAAACAGATTCTATCACTGTGGAGAAAGTGTGGTGGCAAGAGCAGGCAGTTGGTTAGCACATTCTATTTGTAGTCAGCAAGCAGAGAGAGCAAAGAAAGTAGAGCCATGCTACAAAACCTCAAGGCACGTGACCCACCTGCTTCAGCCACGCTCCACCTCCTAAGGGTTCTATAACCTTTCCAAGCAGCACCAGTAGCTGAGGACCAAGTCTCCAACACAGGAGACTGTAGGGGACATTTCATGTCCAAGCCACACAAATGATTTCTATTGAGAATGATAAATAAAAATCCATCTTACAATGAGGGAAGGTATTGCTTTTTCAAATACTTGAAGACCACTTTTGGGTCATGCACCCAGAGGAAAGTATTAGATATCATTATATCAATTCTAATTCCTGTTATAGTTAGCTCACCCTTGCTTTCATTTGAAATGAAATGGTAACATAATCTTCAGAGGTAGATTTGCCTGAGCAGGGGTCCAAATGTCCTGGTTAAGTAATTTGCTAATAATCTCAGAACAGTGAGAAAATGAATTGGTGTTTCCAAAGAGGCCATCATCTTTGACATCACCTTCCTGTCTCCACTTCTCCAAAGCTACCATGGGAGTGACAAGCCACCTGCAAAACCTAGATTAAAGGGTTGGTGCAGAGAATATCAGAGCTCGTCTTGAGTGGATGCCATGGAAAGGGTGTGCTAGCACACAGATTCCTGTATCCTACCCCATAGTTCCAGGTTCAGTGTGTTTTAGGGTGAGGCCGAAGAATGCACCACTCTAACAAACTGCAAGGTTATGAATGCCCGTGGGACTTGTCAGAGGACCACAAGTTAAAAACCATTGATCTGGATAGGTCCCGATGTTTGTTTCAGGACTTGAGTCATGTCTCAGCGCTACCCTGGAGATTAGTAGGGAGGAAAAGCTTGTCTTTTGCAGAAAGTTGCCTTGGTTACAATGCTGTGTCTGTCCCTTACAGCCTCAACCTGCTATCTTGGTGGAAGATTGAGTCAGTTTTTCATCTTATCACCTCTATAGGATACCATCCTTTGAGTGCTATCATCCACTGACCAAACAACCTCTGCTATTGCATTTATCACAATATTTGTTGCAAATGTGCTCCTTTCCTCCCCTAAGGTTACAGACAGATCTCTTAAAGGCAGGAAATCTTTGATATCATTCTGTTCTACTGCCAGCTAGCAATATGTCAGACACTCAGCAAATACTCAACTCTAGAATGAGGGAGTAATATGGCATGGTGATTGGTAGCTTCCAGACAGATATGGAAACAGTGACTGTGTCTTCATTAATTTACAAGCTCAGGATAAAGAAGGATTATATTGAAATGTGTCAGCTGATATGCAACAGGTAAACCATTATAAAGAAAATGCAAAAATTTAGTTTTGGGTCAGGAAATTATTTAGTTAAATACAAAAGAGAGAGAAATAGTCTTTACTGAAATGAGTGTGGGAAATTCTTAGGAACTTTGGTTGTTCAATATGAATCAATAGGGCAGTAGAGTTGTTCAAAAAGCAGTACACTTTCACCACTGGCTCTTTTTTCTTTCGGGCATAGTCACAGAGTTTGCTTTTTCTTATTATAAAGACAAGTGCAGTGTTGGAAAGAAGACATAGCTGGGAGCTGGGTTCATGTTCTGACACCTTTACGTGACCCAGCCAGAGCCGCTGCGAAGAGTTTAGTCTTTCATCCAGACCTGCTTTAATTTCACTGCAGGGAGGTTTCAGTTATTTCTTTTTAATTTAAGAACAGCAAACTTTTAACTAGCTTCACTTTTCTTTTTGTAACCAAAGGGAGATACAGACAGATTCTCATTTACTGTTAGAAATAGACTCCTTCTGTTCATGCCTTTTCACCAGCCCCTAATATTTTGCAATGGGCCTCATTTGTGCTCAAAGTTCATAAGTTTAGTCTTATTAGTCAAGAGGATTACTGAAAGAATAGTTTAAGTGAAAATCTCTTTTTCTTTCCCAGCTATATAATTTGTTACTAGGAAAAAAAGAAAGAAACTGGTAAGTATTTTAAGCAGCACTGATTTTTTTTTTTAAGTGTAGCTACAGTTTTCATCACTGAAGGACAAAGTTTCATGGAGGAGAGGTTTATACTGGCTTAGAGCATGAGGCGTGCAGTCCATTATGGTGGCAGCTGAGGCAGTTCAGTCTGTGGAGCGTGATATGGAATCAAAGAGCCTGGCAAGTCGCCACACCGTGGCTGCAGCACTTTAGGCTCATCTCTGGTGATCTACATAGCCAGCTAGGTCTTATGACCCAAGTTCTATAGCCTTAACATACCACACGCACTTGCTCCGCAGTATTCAAGCACACAAACATGTGGGATTGCTGCCTGTTCATGTCGTAGCGCAGAGACTGAAAACTTCGGAAAGAGCATTATTTTCAGAAGAAACAGAAATGTGAAGCGAAGGAACCATAACAAATGGTGCCCATCGTGCCTCTCTTATGATATAATTCTATTATTTTTTAAATACAACTTTCTCTATCATCTCCTGGATTATTAATATTATTTTCTCTCCCGGATGTTTACTTAATAGGTCTCCAACCTTCCCTTCTTGTAGTTATAACCAGTACCTCAGCTTAAGTCTCCCCAGTAAAAATCTTCTTTGAAAAATGTCCTGTCCACTTTGTAGCTATGCCATGTCTTTAATTCTCACCGTAAGAGGTTAATTCCAGTGCACAACACCCAGTGATCACTATTGTCTCAGAATCAGCCATGTGTTTGAATTAACTACTTCATTCTATGTGCATTCCTTTCTTTCCCTCAAACTTCTTTCTTCAGATGGGATACATTGCCTTTTTGTTACAACTGAACTCCCTCCAAAATCCTCTGGTCATATTGAGTGTAGTCATTTTCTCTCAAGTACCTAATTTAACCTTTTATATCAGTTTTGACTTATTTTTTTCATTCCTCATATGCATCTGTTCACTAACTACATTTTACATTTTTTATTCAAACGTTACCCTTTTTGTTTGCTTCCTTTTGGTATTGTCTAAGTCCAGAGTTCCATCTTACTGCGCATCTCAGTCATCAGGTCTCTTTGTCAAAGACTCCGCCCCTTAAACATGGAAAGAGAAGGTGGTGCTGTCTAGTCTGTGCCTCAAGCATCCTTCCTTCAGCTGATTAGAACGTGGCTGGGCCACAATGTATACCTGGAATTTAGAACAGGATTCTCAAATGGTTGAGGAACAAAAGATTATGTTGGATTGGCACAGATGTGCTATGTACATATAGATGGCAGGCAGGGCTAACGCAGCAGGAAAAGTTGGGCATTCAGTGGAAGCAGATTGGCCCAGTCTTGAGTAGTTTCTTGAGAGGTGAAAGAAGAATCCTTAAGGGGCTTGACATATTCACTTCTGTGTCTCAAGATATTTATAATTTTGAAGCTTATATTCTTGTATTAAGCCTCTCTTTACTTGAAGCTAACTGAATTGAGATTGTTTCTCTTGGACAAACACTTCCTTGTTCAGATACAACTTTTTTTTTTATCATATTCATGTTTCTATCCCTGGATTTAATTCATTCTTAGAATCACGTGAAAGATCTTAGAAATTGTATTTAATTCGTTTTACAGAATCTGACTCTCTAGTGCCTTTCTCATTGTTAACAAAAACCAAATACCCTCTTCCTAGCATTGAATCCCTGAAAGATACTGATATTGGGTTACATAATCTGTTCTAATTTTCTCCCTTTCATCATTATACTTTTCCACATGGTCAGGGTGCTTTATCCCAGAGATGTCATGTCCATTTCTCACTCCTTAATATATTTACCTTTCATAGAATAAATGTGTGTGTGTGAACTCGTGTTTTTTATGTATTACTCCACTTTCTGGGTAAGTAGTCCTGAATAAATGAAAGTTGAATGAATGCATTGATCAGTGTGTTTAAGACTCAGTTTAAGCATAATTTTCCTTATGAAGCCTATGCTGGCTATTTTTTTGTCAACTTGGCACAAGCTAGAGACATCTGAGAGGACAGAACCTCAACTGAGAAAATATGTTCATAAGATCAGGCCATAGGCAAGCCAGTGGGCGTTCTCTTGATTTATGGTTGGTGTGGGAGGGCTCAGCCCAACGTGGGTGGTGGCATTTCCAGTCAGGTGGTCCTGGGAGGTAGTGAGGAAGTCGAGCAAGCAAGAGAGTAAGCAGCACTTTTCTATGGCTTCTTGTCTCCAGTTCTTGTCAGTTCTTGTCTCCAGGTTCCTGCCTTGAGTTCCTGCTCTGGCTTCCTTAGATGGATTACTATGTGGAAGTGTAATTGAAATAAACACTTTCTTTCAAGATGAATTTTGCTCATGACATTTCATCACAGCAACAGAAGCACTAAGTAAGACAAATCGTTTTTATATTATTTTTAGTGTGTAGTTTGACTTTTTATCACTTATGTACTTGGCTACATAACTTAATGGTCAATTAAATCTACTCATCCTTCTGTCTTTGAAATCTGTCCCTGTTTTGATCCTTGTTTTAACTAGATGGGAAGATCTAGACTTTCAGAAAACATATTGTCTTCTTTTGTGTTTCCCTCTCTGTGGGAGAAAAAATGCATTGTTCAAAAATGTTGATTGTAATTATTCAAGAACTGCAACACTTAAAGAATTGGAGACGATGACTTATGTCGTTGTCTAGAACTGCTTCTGTCGATATAGCTATCCTCATCTCAAAGGAAGAAGACGCTAGCTAAAAATACCGTTTCTTATTGGCAAAATACAACAATGTTGCATCCACATTATAGCCACTCTTTATTTTTCCCCTTTTTTCTTTCTCTGGCAGGCAGTGATGTTTTAAATAGTGCTAAGTCCTTTTCCAAATGCCAGCCTGGGTTGGGAAGACACTCACTGGCTTTATTTTCATAGAGTTATGCTTCTGATTTGTTAGAAACACTGAAGAAATATAGGACAAAGCTGTTTTTGATTCATCCTTATTTTAAAAGTGTTCATATGAGAACAAAAATCCATCTTCTTTGTCAGATGCTTGTTTTAAAATTTGGCTAGGTATGGGAACTGATTTGCTAATGGTGTGAAAGGGTAGGAGCTAATTAAAGAAGAGAAAGAACAGACAAACCTGCGCATGAGTGGAAACTCCATCACTTCAACATTGTCTTTTTGAATAATAAAATATAACAAGATAAAACAAAAAACCCCACATCAGAACAGGACAAAACAAATAACCAGAAGGAGGGAAAAAGCCTAAGAAAGGCACAAGAGACACATAGGTACAGAAACCCACTCATTCAAACACTTAGGAATCCCATTAAAAATGGAACCCGAAGCTGCAGTACATACACACCTTTGTGTATATACTGAAGAGGCAAAGAAGAGAATAGAAAATTGAAAAGTGAAAAAAAAAGATAAAATTTAAAGAAAAAGGAAAGGAAAGGCCCTGACATGACATTGTGAAACAAGGAACCTGCAGAGATGCTGGCCCCTACTGCTGGGCGTGCAGTCTGCCCTTAAGAGTGGTTTGGTTCCCCAGCGAGACCTCTTGAAGGAAATTAAAGTCTCATTTGTATGTGGCTAGCAACTGGGGATTTCCTCTGGGTTAGGGATGGGGGCGTGTGTCCATGCTTCCTCTCAGTTCTAGAACCCCACTTGAGGCAGGCCCTGACAATCAGTACTCTTAACTTGGCAAATTTTGCTGTGAACTAAATAAAGATCATGAAAATAAGGAAGGTGTTTTTTTTTTTTTTGTTTTGTTTTTGTTTGTTTGTTTGTTTTTGTGTTCAGAACACATTTAATAAAGAGTGCAAAGTTCTTAGTGGTGGCCTGGCTCTTAGATGCCATCCTTTTGGGTGGCCACTGGGGACTCTTCCTGGATGAGTTTTGCCACTGTCTCCTGACACATGCGGGAAACCGTATGTTTGGAGAAGCATCCAGATCCTGTCTGGACTATGTGGGATCCTGACGGTCCCCATGGGGGTGTCAGGCTCTTTCTATCTGGCACTTGGGGGGGGGGAGCAGATGGCCCTACTGGTAGCCTGGCCCAAGCTTGAAGCTTCTGGCTTCCTCTGCAGCCTGTGGCCAGCCCTACAGGGAAAGTGAGCAGACACACATGTGCTTCTGCTCCTGTCCTTCTGGGGCTCTGGCCCCTTTGGTCCCAACAGTCAAGCTCCCCAAGGTGGCGAAGAACTCCTCCATCTCCTTCCGCAGCAGCTGGTTCCTGCGCTCCGCATCCTCACGGGCTCGCTCCGAGTTCCGAAGCTTGATCTCCAACATGGCATACTTCTTACTCTCCTGGTCCAGCTCCTCTTCCAACTGAGACATCTGCTTCCACAGGTCAGCACTGCCCTCCTCGATGCTTTTCAGGCTCCTCTCGTACTCATAAGCCCTCTGTTGGCGCAGCTCTGCCCTGAGCTCAGCCACCTGGCGTGGAGAGCCTGGCAGTGGCGAACTGGGCCTGTGTGGGGCTCCCTGGGTCATTGGGCTCACTGCTGCCACTGCCCACACACGCCTCATCCAGGCTGTGGCCCAGGTCTGGGGACCTGTGGTCCTCACTGCTACTGGGGAGAGGAGAGGCCTCGAGAGCCCACTTGAAGTGTAAGGAGCTGCATGCAGAAGACCAGGTCAGAGAGCCCGAAAGGGGGCAGCTCATCCTTAGAGGTACCCATCATCTCTGGTGGGAATTGGCTCGTAAACGCGCTATCCTCTCTGCGTGGACACCGTCGGGCCTCATCAGGGGACCAGCTCAAGGATTCAGGCTCAGCACAGAGATGCTCCCTTCCGGCCACGTTTCTAGCACTGCCAGCATGGCCAGCACAGGACGGTCTGCAGCCTCATGGTCCCACGAGGCTTCTGTCAGTAGCTGCACAGCCTGCCGGGCCTGTGACTCTTCTGCCTGCAGCTCCTTACACAGCAAGTGGGCTCTCGAGGCCTCTCCTCTCCCCAGTAGCAGTGAGGAAGTATTTTTTAATAAAAAATGGACATAATTTTATATCAGGACAGAGCATATTGGATTTCTTTGAAAAAAAATTGTAGTTTTAAAACAAATGCATCCTAAAAGTCAAGAAATATCTACTGTAATTACACTTTTTTGGTGTGCGCAAACGTGTATGTGTGTGTGCCAGTGTGTGTATGAGAGAGAAAGAGAGAGGGAGTGTGTGTGCAAATGAGTGTGTGTGTGTGTGTGTGTGTGTGTGTGCGCGTGCGCGCGTGCGTGCACGTAGAGTCTGGCGATTTCTACGGGTCCAGAATTCAGAAGACAGGCTAGGCTGGCGGGCCAGTGTGCCCCAGCAATGCACCTGTCTTCATTTACCAGGCAGTGACTGCAAATGTGTGTTATCACCGCGAGCTTTCACACTGAGTCTGGGCTCAGGCTCAGGGCCTTCTGCTGTCACAGCAAGCACTTTAACCACTGCGATCTTTTTTTTTTTTTAATTCTTTATTAATTACATTTTATTCACTTCGTATCCCCCTGTAGTTCCCTCCCTCCTCCCCTCCCCAATCCCTCCCTTCCTCCTCCTTCTGCATGCATGCCCCTCCCCAAGTCCACTGATAGGGGAGGTCCCCCTCTCCTTCCTTCTGAACCTACTATGTTTAATATTTTTTGTGGAAAATTTTAGTTAGTAATTACCCATACAGGACACTGTAATGTATCCTAAGTCATGGGAATGCTAATATTGTAGTGAGACTTGAGAAAGTTCTGGCCCAAAAGCCTTGCTCGTTTTAAAACATTTCTACATTTCAAAGGTGACTAGACAGCTGAAACCTGTTTTCCTCTTGTCTAAGTGGGAAGACATCGTGGCATCACAGTTTGGACACTGTCACACGCTGTCATGCTGATATTGTAACTGCAGCCACAACATGCTGATGGGCCACCTTCTACCAGGAATGTGTTTTGAAAATTCCCACGCGGCTCCAGCAGCTTGGTAAGCCAAAGGGGAACATATTTCAAATTAATTGTTCCCATTTTATGTGATAAAAAAAAATCAGTCAGGCTCCTCAGTGACAGTCTTGCTTTATTGTGTCAGTAATGAAACCTCACATTTAATTGACAAGTGACAGTTTCTTGCTGTTCTGTTTCCCTTGCTATTCATTATTTTGTCAGTGGGTGTCTGCAGAGCCAAGGATGCTTGTGTGGCAGGAAGCCACATCAATCCGGTCAGTTCTGCCTTTATTTTCCTTGACCATGTTCTTCTGGGTGTTTTGTTTCCATGCTAATAAATTGATTTTTTCTGCTAGAAATTTTTTTTCTCTGTGGGAATCATACTATATATTTTTTCTGAAATAAAAGATTTGCCTGTACTGCAAATAATTGTTCCAAAGGAAAGACTAGAGAATGGCATTCATGGAGGTTACACATAGCAAAGGCAGAGAAACTGACTTAGGCTCGGCTGCTAGTTGCTTTTGTCACCTAGAGAAGGAAGGACGGAGGAAAAGCACACTCTAAATCTTGCTTCTGGTGTTTGTGTAGAAAAGCTGACTCCAAAAGCTGACAAATCTAATCATCACTTAAAGATACATTTTACTGTTGTCCTAGGGACTTAAGCTGGCTGGCTTAAACAGTACACACATAATTTCATCAGTCTGGAAGCCCAAACTCCAAGAACAAAGCACACTGAGTGTTCCAGCTGGAGCAAATCAAGGCAAGTTACTTTCTCACTGGATCCATCAGAGGGGACCATAGGCAGAAGGAGATATAAGAGGAGTGAGGCAGGGCAGGAAAAGGACTCCACATTCTTGTCTTTTCTTAGAAGGGTAATAATTCTACTCTAGGACATCACCATTTCAGCCTCATGGCCAGATACATCTTGTAGGATCCAGCCTTTTCCATTTCAACTGATGATGGACCCATCTCAGCTTGATGAGGGTGAGCTGGAGGGCTGGTTCTAGACCCCTTCATCTTGCACGCCACATAGTTATTAATTTTTTTTTAAAGAGTGGTTTTCTAGTGTGTGCATCAGGTTGGTACCTGTTCCTGTCAAACAAACAATGACAGAATGTAAGCTTTTTCAAAACATACAGCACTCACCTCTCATCAGTAACGAGAAACACCCCGCTGAATTACAGATTTCATTATGTGTGAACCTGTGAGGGAGCTAAGGCAAATGAAGCAGCCTCAAGTCCATAGTTGTAAGATTCCTTCAGCCCAAGGAGCTGTGAGACTTCTCACCCAAGGAAGGGCATGGTTAGAACAAAGGTAGGAAGGTGTTAAGTTTAGCTCACCCCTAAATTGTCAAGGGCTGAATTCCAGCCAGCCTGGCAGACACAGGGAAGCCTTCTTTTTCATTTCCACCTTGTGTTAAAAAAAAGGCGGGCTACGGATTGAATGTGAGAGATGGTCAAAAACTGTTAAACCGATGTCAGGTGAGTAAACAGGTGATGCTGGCTAAGGATGGGGTCGTAGGAACAACTCAAGAGCATTCAACCCTCCATGGGAAGGGAGAAAGCACATTCCCACAAATGCCTGCCACAGAGATGATGCACCGTCTGTTCGCCTTGGAGAAGAGACAGCTTGGTGCAGAGGCGCTTCCATGCTCCGGCTCTCAGGATCTCTCTAAGATTGAGGTTCAAGAGCATCACAGTCCCGTCCCATTCCCACCCCTCCTGCGCACCTAGCAGGGAGCAATAGTATTCTGACCATAAAGGAAGGGTGAAAGTGAGGAGAGGCGCCCTTCTCCCAGATTAGCGTATGAAGTTACGGCGGAAAACAAGTTGGGTTAGACGCTTCTGAATGCTAGAGAAGTGCTGTCGCACCCTTACTGGGCAGCGGACCCCAGAGGCCACTCTGTTCATGAAGCGTACAGCATGGACGGCAAGCCCAGCAGCCGGAACCCCTCACTCAGTTAAGTCCTGGCTACATTGATGGGGTCTTTCTCCTTCCGAGAGGGTTGGTCCCACAGATGGGCACGAAGACGGTCCCAGCCTTTCCAAAGCAACAACGAAGACTGATATAATGCACACAGAATTATTCTACAGGAGGCCTAAGGGAAAAGGCAAAAGAGAAGAAATAAACCTATGTATTTTTGCTTCGAAATAGGTACCAAATCATAGATTAAGGAGACCTGAAAATCACAAATAAAGATTAAAATGCAATATACAATTAAAGTAGACATAGATCCAAAACTTCTGATGAAAATGCATACGACAGCTAATGGAGTTGAAAACACGTTATGTGGAGAAGCAAAATCTAAAAATGACTGTTTACAGCTCGTCAGACACTGTACCAGAGGAAAACTGAATGACAGCTTCAAAGTTATAAAATAAATTCCCTCATCAATTGAACTCTATGCTAATGAAACTATCCCTCGGATAATATCCTTAATAAGACGGATTTTAAAGCAATCTGAAGTTGAGAGGCAGCACTTCCATAAGATCTACAGTAGAAAGGAAAGCTTTTGGGTAGATAACTGAAATGTGTATGTGTGTGAAGAGAAGGGAAGTGTTTCAGATGTTGTAAAACATTAAATAGGTTGGTCCTTGTTTCATTTTCTGTAATAAATAAGTGATTGTAAGTATAGCGATTCAATATTATATAAACAACACAGTTAAAATTAGAACATAAGAAGACTGTAGCATGCTAGGAGGAGGGGCCGGAGATATGTATTAAGAGGATTTAACACTGTGCATGAAGCTATATGCTATTGTTTGGAAGTAGATTGGAAACTAAAGATATTGCCAATGGCAGCCCAAAGCCCCTGGGTCCAGTTGTATAAATATGTCAACAGTGAAGATAAATTGAATCATTAAAACCATACTAGTGGTAGGTAGAGAAGAGAAATAGTTAAGGGTTAAAAATGGAACAATCTAGGCAATGGCAGATTTAAGTCTAACCATACCAATACATGACTGAAATAGTCCCAAACACCCAAGGTAAAAATGAAAAATTACCGATTTGGAAGGAAACAGCAGGATTTACTTCAGTAAATCCATTTTGAAGACATAAATGTTGTAAAAAATTATATATATGCATGCCAAGAATGAGAGATAAACTGATACCAAATAAACTGGATTTCAGAAAAAGGCATCATCCTACAAATGGAAAAAATAGGGAAGGAGGGCCTTCCTTATCAGTAGACTTGGAAAGGGGCATGGGAGGAGAGAGGGAGGGTGGGACTGGGAGGGAATAAGGGAGGGAGATACAAAGTGAACAAAGTGTAATTAATATAAAAATTAAAAAATTTAATTCTTATATGTATCTTATTGAAAAAAAGAGCTTTAAAATACATGAAAAAGAAACATGATTGCTCAAAGAAAATTTAAACAAAGCTGTGTTCATCTTTAGAGATAGACTGTCCTTCCAGCAATCAGTGACAGAGAGAAGATCAGCAGTGACACCTTGACAGGCACTTGTTACTTAAAAGTCATCTCACCAGTAAGAGAATGAGCTTCACGACTTGTCTCACTCACAGAACAATCTCCAGGGGAGACCACATCCAAGAATGTAACTAAAAAGTGACTAATTTAAAAGACTTAAAATCCTGTAAGGTATATCCTCTGAACACATTGGCGTTAAATGGAAAGTCTTTGTAAATCTAGTTGAGTGATTACCAAATTTTTGGAAATTGAACAGCATGCCTATAAATAACTGGCTGGTAAAAGGCAGGGGTGGAGAGTTTTAAGACACATTGAAAGCATTTTGAATCATATGAGAATGTGTATTTACATTAATTCAATTGAAACAAAACAAAAATAGGCATCTAAAGCAGTGCTTACAAAATGAAGGTTCATGTTAGAAATGATGAAAAGTCTTAATACAATGCAAGCTTCTACACCAAGAAGTAGAAAAGAAAGACCTAATGACTCCAAACAGAAGAAATTATCAGTACTGGCACAGGTACCAGTGACACTGTTAAGAGCAACAGCAACAAAGCTGCTGGAATAAAAATCTGATTCCTACTACTCAGCAATCAAAAAGGAGGAAATCATGAAATTTGCAGGCAAATGGTGGGACCTAGAAAAGATCATCCTGAGTGAAATATCCCAGAAGGAGAAAGACAAACACGGTATATACTCACTTATATAGACCTATAACATATGATAAACATAATGAAATCTATACACCTAAAAAAGATAATCAAGAGAGCGGACATGGGGTAAGATTATCAATCCTCGTTTTGAAAGACAGATGGGCTGCGCATTGAACATATGGCAGGAGTCTACTGAGCACATTTGAAAGACTCTAACTAGTAGTGTTTTCAAAGCAAAGACTCATGACCAAACCTTTGGCAGAGTACAGGGAATCATAAGAAAGAAGGGGAGTTAGTATGATGAGGAAAGGATAGGAGCTCCACAAGGACCAAATATATCTGGGCACAGGGTCTTTTCTGAGACTGACATTCAACCAAGGACCATGTATGGATATAACCTAGAACCTCTGCTCAGATGTAGCCTGTGGTAGCTCAGTAACCAATTGGTTTCCCATAGTGAGGGGAACAAGGACTATTTCTAACAGGAACTCAATGACTGGCTCTTTGGCCTCCCCACCCCCCAAGGGAGGAGCAGTCCTGTTAGGCCACAGAGGAGAGCTTTGCAGCCAGTCCTGAAGATACCTGATAAAACAGGATCAGATGAATGGGGAGGAGGTTCCCCCTATCAGTGGACTTGGCAAGGGGCACAGTGGAGATGAGGGAGGGAGGGAGGGACTGGGAGAGAATGAGGGATCGGGACACAGCTGGGATACAGAGTTAATAAAATGTAACTGATAAAAAAAATAAAATTAAATAATAATAATAAAAAACTGATTCCTTGAGAGAAATCAACAAAATGGAAAAACCATTAGACCAAGGCTTATTCAACTTTAACAAAATTGAAATTTGGGCCCGGAGGAAGATGATGATGACAAATATGATGATGGTCATGAAATACGCTGTCGCATGTAGAATTGTAGTAGCATCCCTACTAGCCTTTGTCACCTAGATGTTCACAGTTTCTCCACTCTAGTTATGACCACTAAAAAAGTCTCCAGACTCTGCCCAGTGTTCCCTAGAAGGCAATATAGTACTCACTTTAGAAGCACTGCTCAAGCCGTTGATCAGTTAAAAAAAAAAGTAAGGGAAGTGTTAAATCAACATTGGAAATAACTGTGGCTCAGCACCTCTGGGCTTACTGTTATTAAAATTATCTAAGGAAATATATAGAATAATTTCATAATAAATTCAGTATCTTACATGAGATGTACAAGTTCTTTAAAAAGACAAAGTCATTAAAATAATTAAATAAATCATTGGGCTAGTGCTATTTCTATTAGGAAAACTGTAAAATATTCTCAAACATGTGAAAGAGAAATGCCAAGTCTACAGTGCTGTTCCAGAAAACATATTTTATTACTTCTGTATAAAGTATGTTGCTGTTTTAGTGTTATTATAGTACACAGTATTGGGATGTAATTTCAACTTTTATTTCTAACGCACAGTAATACAAGTGATAGTATACCCTGAGGTCTACCCAATTTATACGTTAATTCTATTAGCTTTTCTGTGGAGTTTGGAGGCTTTCTACTTGAACTATTAAACATCTGGAAATAGTGATGTTCAGATCTCTTCCAAAGTAGGAACCATTTCCTAAGCTTAGCATATTAGGACATAGATACTTTAGTTGAAAATCAATTAAAGAAGTTGTAAGAAAATCACAGCAATAAAATCTGTCACAAACAACCTCTGCAGTAAGATATTAGCTAAGTGAAACCAGCAGGCTGAAAGGACATGTCATAGGAATGGGGTCATTTAGAGATGCAGGGTTCATCTGACATTTGGAAATTTCTAAAAGAATTTCATTGTACCAGCAAATAAAGAAGAAAATTATAGAACTAATCTCATGAACTAAATAAAAACACAAGAGAACATGGTCAGCCTGAAGTAAATCACATAAAAATGTAAAAATACCATGGCTCACTTCACATTAAATGGCAAAAACACTACCTTATCAAAGAGGTTGGGAATAATAGAAAGATGTTACTTTCCAATTTTCCTATTAAACATTATACTTTGCCAAGCACAAAAAGACAGGAAAAAAACAGGTGAAATATTTTGTACTTGCAAAAATACAGTCTAAAATTGTATTTATTTACAGATTATTTGATTACATAGAAAATCCCCAAATGCAACAAAAAAAGATAACATATAAATGTAATGGACTTTAAGATCACCCATGTTATTGTACATTAGTAATAAACTTTACAATAATCAGGATGATATGGTATTTGGGAGAACAAACCCAACTAAATGGAAGGGAATGAACTGGAAACAGACCCACACAACTGATTTGGGAATCCTTATGAAAGAAATCCTACTTTATTCTAAAACATAAAACTGAAAACTGTAAAATGTGTAAAATATTTGGTGCTTTTTATTAGGCCAGCAATTATTTATTAGGACACAAAAGGCCTGATTAATAAAAGAAAAAAAATGATAACGTGGGCTTTGCTACAATGACATCTGCTTTTTATAAGAGGTAGGAGGAAAAGGAAAGTTATTAAACAGCCATGGAATAACGACTGCTACCCACAGCATACAAACAACTGGCAGCTAAATAAACAAAGGGAGCAATGGCAGTCTCATCGTACACCCGGAATACCTGACCACTAAGTTTATAAATATGACACGGAGGTTTTAAAAACAAAAAAGATTTAACTCTGCTGAAGATAATACAGACAGAAAAGCCAGGAAAAGATCCCCGGCAGCATTTGTCAGTAGGATAAGAAGATTGTAACCACAGCCTGCCTTTATAAGTGGCAACGGTTTTAAAAACAGGATTTGCCTCTAGATGTTCACAGTGATGTGAAGTAAATGGACATGCAACACACTGCCAAGGCAAAGGCGGCTTTTGCTCAGTCTGGAGAGGTTTGGAAGTGTATACGACACACTGAACCACACGATTCATGAATTTAATGTAGATTTTTTTTTCTAAAAGAAACGAAAATGTTTGGCCACACAAAGGTGTTGCACAGATGTCTGTGCTGAGTTTGGCCAACATCTGAGAACAAATGAAATGCCTATCAGTTGATGAGTGAATAATCCCACCCCAGTGTCTTTGTTCAGTGAATATGAGTTAACAGTAAGAACAATGACAGCAATATCTGTGAGTCTAGATGCACTGAGGTCATTCCAATAGCTGCACAAATCTATTTGCATGACCTTCTGGAAGAAGCAATATTATTAATGGAGAACAGATAAACCTCAGTTAGATCTGAAATTGGTGACCGATCCAGGAAGAATAGGCAGGATTTGGAGAGGAGGAGATGTTCTCACATTTGGTTTTGATGTTGTGTTGACAATGGATGCATTAGCCAGAACTCATACAGCTGCACACCTGATTATGTCACCATGACAATGGATCTTTTATATTTCAATACTGATTTTTAAAATGCTGAGGGCTGGCAATATTAACTCAATGGTAGAGTGCTTGCCTGGCATGCAGAAGGCCCTGCATTCAGTCTCCAGAACACAAGTAAATATATAAATTAATGGTTAAGGGTGGTATATAACATAAGACCTAGTTTGACTTTCATATACCATGTGTAAGCCATTCAAAACTGAAGCTATTTTCATATTTTTTCCTTTTTTCTTCTTAGTTTTTATATTAATTACAGTTTATTCATTTTGTATCCCAGCTGTAGCCTCCTCCCTTATTCCCTCCCAATCCCACCCTCCTTCCCTCCCTCATCTCCTCTCATGCCCGTTCCCCAGTCCACTGATAGTGGAGGTCCTCCTCCCCTTCCATCTGACCCTAGCCTATCAGGTCTCATCAGGACTGGCTGCATTGTCTTCCTCTGTAGCCTGGTAAGGCTGTTCCCTGCTCAGGGGGAGGTTATCAAAGAGCCAGCCACTGAGTTCGTGTCAAAGATAGTTACTGTTCCCCATGCTAGGAAACCCACTTGGACACTAAGCTGCCATGGACTAACATCTGTGCAGGGGTTCTACGTTATCTCCATGAATGGTCCTTGGTTGGAGTGTCAGTCTCAGAAAAGATCCCTAGACCCAGAATTTTTGGTTCTGTTGTTGTCCTTGTGGAGCTCCAGACTCTTCCAGGTCTTTCTATCTCCCTGTTCTTTTATAAGATTCCCTGCACTCTGCCCAAAGTTTGACTACGAGTCTCAGCATTTGCTTTAATACCCTGCTGGGTAGAGTCTTTCAGAGGGCCTCTGTGGTAGGTTCCTCTCTTGTTCCTTATTTTCACCTTCTTCCTGTTTGCCTTTATGAATGAAGACTGAGCATCTTACCTGGGCTCCTCCTTCTGGCTTAGCTTCTGTAGGTGTACAGATTTTAGTATGATTACCATATATTATTATCATAAATAACCAATTAATTACAAAACAAAATGGCCAGATCATGGATCCTCTTTTTATTTATTTAATTTCCCATCAATTTGACAATTTTCTGCATTTCTTGAGCCGCTTCCCAGCTTCTTTCTTTCAGTTTGTTAAACATGCTGGAAGGAAGGGGGCACTGGCATTAACAGTTATACAGCACGTTCATTCTGTGTAGTGCGAAGCAGAATGCTTCTCCCTTTATCACTGCTCCCTTTATATTTTCTTTATTTTCAACCAGAGATTGCTCTTCTCATTTCCTGCTTCTTAGAATCACTTGATTCTGTTGTTCTTACTTAGCTGAAATCTAGAGAAGCACTTGAAAGTCTTAGAACTATTATGTGGATTGATATGTTCCATCACTATTTCAGAAACAAAGATAACACCTCCACACAAAAGGCTGAATTTCTAGGTGAAAGTGATCTGGATAAATACATTAAGGTATATAACATGGTTTTCTTGTGAATATGGTCTTTGTTTTTTGAAGCAGGGTCTCTCTAGGCAGCCTTGACTGGACTGGAACTCACTATAAACATACAGTTTCTAACTTAGCACTTATGACTAAAGATGCATTAGAAACACTGCCATGTTGAAAAATATTCCATTTTTTCCTACTGAATTAAAGCAGCATTTACCTTTGCCATTGAAGACAGACATAGAGCTACACAATGATTAATTTCATGACCTTCGAAAAGAAAAAGTCAAGTGTGTCATCCTATAATAAAACAGGAGATCAAAGAAACAGGTCTTATTACTTTGAAGGTCAGCAACCATAATAAAATAAACATTTTTATCACTGAGTATTCTCAAAAAAGTTTCAGGAGTAACATAGGCATAAAAATGACACAAAATACATACACATTCTATATCAAATTAGAAAAGAAATGAGCCTCTCATTAAATCTAGAATCTGACTTCAGATAAAAGTGTTTGTCCAAAGAGCACTGGAGCAGTGTTAACTTAGAAATGATATTTTAACCAGGATAAAACAACAGAGAAGCCAATTAAGACTTCTCTAAATTGTCACTTAATGTTTTAGAATCGATGAAAGGTGGAAAATTGGTGCATGCAAAAATATATATAATTTTTCTGAACCACATTTATTTTAAAATGTAAAGCTTCCATAGTTTTTCACAGAAGCAATCCTGTGAGTCTGCTTCTGAGGAACACTATTGAGGTCTGGCTGGGAGACTAGATCTCCAACTTCTGTGCTTTAGAGCTGTGTAATACAGCAAGATTGTTACTTTAACTGCTAACATCAATTTTGGCAATCTGTCTTCCCATGTGTGACCTGGGTTCTACTCATACAAGGAACTCTACACCAGCTGACCTGGCAAAGACAGGCAATTCTTTGGATGCTGAAATTAATATTCTCTTGAAAATGAGATGATCTTAAGTTTTTTTGCTTTTTAGTTTTTGTTTTTCCCCAAGAAAGGGTTTCCCTGTGTAGCGTTGGCTGCCTGGATTTGCTTTGTGAACCGAGCTGTACTCCAACTCACAGAGATCTGCCTGCCCCTGCCTCCTTGAGTGCTGGGATTACAGGCATGTGCCTTGTGCCTGGTGATCTAAAGTTTGTTTGTTTGTTTGTTTTGTCTCTTGGAGTATGCATTTAAGGAGGTAGAAACATTTCCAGAAATAGATATGTCTTCCAGCATCTTTCAGCATTCAGTAGTATTGGTAATACCAGGTAATGCTTCAGAGGAATGCAGGTTCATCAGCATTAGTTACAAAAGTGTTAAAAGAGCCATGCAGCAGAGGAGTGGGATGACTAAGATGTTACCGTTTGCAAAAAGGCCCTGCTGCTTTCTTTATGTAGAATGGCCAAAGGAGAAAATAGATTTACCCCAGTCATGGAACTGCAGCCGGGTGGCTAGAGCCAGAATCACGAGAGGGCATCCCAGGAAGAGCTGAGCCTTACACTGAAAGACTGTCAGGAGTGAGAACCCACACAGAGACTCAACTAGTCCCAAAGACTCGGCTTCCTAAAGCACCTGGAGGGGACATATTGCCATTTTTGGTCATCTTCTAGACTCTCTGCTCTGTGTCCAAGCCTATCAGAAGACAACTTTATAAGGAAGCCTGAGTAGTGGGAGATTCAGGGGCCAGGACAAATGGGAGGCACAAAAGGCATTCAATCTAAGGGCAAACAAAAGACCAACTCGTTATGGCCATGGATAATGTCACATGCACAGCTCCTGGGATTATCAAAATTTATTGGCAACAATTAACTTTTGGTTTCCCAGAGGCTATGAACCACAGGACTCGGATCATTTTGAAGAGTTGTGATAAGGAAATAAAAATCTTCCATTAGGAGAAAACCGAAGTGCATTTGGAGGTCAGTGGCCTAGACGAAACAGCAGAAGAGAGGGGAGCAGGGACCAGCACTGTCTTGGCCCAAGTGATGCTGAGTGAAAGGTAGAAGTGAAGAGATGTCAGAGGCCTCTGTCCACACAGACCATGTGTCTGACATGGGCAAAGCAGTCCACACGCCTGAAATCTGTGATAAAGAGGGTGGGGCATGACTTCCTGGCCTTGCCTTTATAAAATGATACGCAGTGGGACCAGTCTTTGGGAAGTGAAGGTATTCACACATAATTTGTGCCTATGTTAACAATAATGGTTTATCAATGGTGCTAGTGTCTACAGGGCATTTGCCTTGTGAGAATGGTGGTGTGTAAGGACAGTGTCTCGTTTAACTTTCATGGACTACCTTTTTTTTTCTTATCACTCTATACTTCAAGCAAAGAGGGGCAAATCAGGTCACACAGCTGGTAGGAGGCAGACTAGAGCTTGCACTTGGACCGCCTTGACTTCAGAGGCTTCAAGTTCAATCGTCAACATGCTATGCTTTCCCACTACCTAAAGTTTGTAGTGTGATTTTATAACTCCCATTAAAATAAAAAAAAATCAGCTGCATCTCAGTTCTTTAAAAGGACGAATTTGGAAGATTTTTCTAGGTCATGCCCATTACAGAAAGAAGGTTAAGTTTTTCAAGATGTGTGTGTGCAGCCCCCTGCACCACCAAAGCATAAGAGAGTCGTACAAAGACTAGGCCCCCAAAGCGGGTATTCGGGCTCTCATGCCATCTGGCCAGATGCCATTGCTCTGACTGTGCATCCTGGCAGCATTCTTTAGTAATCTATCTCATTGAAGCAGCGCGTATTACAGCCCACTACTTGGGAGCCCTCTTCAAAACACACATAAAAACCCTGCAGATGTGATCATGCTGATGAAAAGCAAGAAAGTTTCTCTTTAGGAAGCAGTGCCAAGCACCTTACACCATGTAAACAGCTAACGCCAGGAAGAAGAACTTTGCGTTGCTTGAAGACATGAGCATTTCTTCCTAGATGCCAGTGTTGGATCAAATGACTGAGGGATTTGGGGATAGGTCCTCATGGCTCAAACTTTATCTGCTGTGTGTACTTAGCATAACCGTGTTTGGAATTTTGTTTCTGAAGGAAGTCAGCAGGCTAACTTCAGCTGTTGGTAGATATTCCGACAACGTATTTCCTTTTACTTAGGAAAAAAAACCACATACAGGGCTTTACACTGGCAAAATGCATGAAAGTTCTTCCTGGGTACAGCGGAGCACCTAGCTTGTCTGCGCCTTGATTCTCAGCTGGCAATCACAATTTATTAGCTAAGAAACAAACAAACAAAAAAACTGAAGTAAAAAAGAAAAATAAATTACTAGCTGGATTCCCCATTAGAAATGTCTTTCTTTTGCTTTTGAAATGGAAATTTTGAGCTATAAAAGCAAGTTATAGACAGAGAGAAACTATTTGTTAAATGACCATCAAATGAAAAACAGGCCACTCAGTAATTGACAAATGAACAAGTTGATTTTTAAGAAAACGCACACAAGATTTAAACAGATTCTTCACTAGAGAAGCTGTGCAGGTGGTATAAAGATAATCAAACCTTAAATGCAATTTAATATCATTGTTCTTGGGGAAAAATTACAGCTGGACTATGGGAGAGACCCCAACTAGTTGTAATATCATGGGACAAATGGGACTTGTCTATATTTTTCAGGGGAGTGCATGATTTTATTGTCGTGTTGAAAAATATCCTAGGATACATTTTAGAGTAATATACACATTTACCAAATTCAAAGTAGACTGAGGGTTTTGATCTTGTGATTATAGTTAATGATCAGTGAGGTAGAGGGGACAGTTAATTCTTCATCGCCGCAGGGTAAAAACCTGGACCTTATAAACAGATTCAGAACCTTTTGGCAATAATCAATTCCACTCCTTATTTGGCATTTGTGTGACACTAGTGACTAAAAGAGGGGACAAAGTACAACATTAGGCGTGAAATATAAGACTGGATATAGAATATATTAAATCACTCCCTTGCCGTGACAGCTCCATAATGTGATTTTTATCAGAGTCTAGTTTATCTTGAAGACCCTCACGGAA
The DNA here is from genome assembly GCF_907164565.1 of Psammomys obesus. NCBI lineage: Eukaryota > Metazoa > Chordata > Mammalia > Rodentia > Muridae > Psammomys > Psammomys obesus. The sequence goes on along the minus strand of NW_026587216.1, from coordinate 44,719,943 downwards.
TATATTTATTGTGCAGAACACTTTATTGCTAGCGTGGAAAGGAGACTTTTTATTATTACTATATTTTATTTACGTTGGTGTTCTGCCTCCATGCATTTCTGTGTGAGGATGACAGATGCTCTGAAACTGGAATTACAGACAGTTGTGAACTGCCATGTAGGTGCTAGGATTTGAACCTGGGTCCTTCGGAAGAATTAAGAGCAACCAGCGCTCTTAACCACTGAGCCATCTCTTCCGCCCCGGAAAGGAGACTTTTAAAAGAATAGACAGAAAGTCACTCTGCGCTACAAAACTGTTGAGGACTGACCACTCCTTTACTCTTCTTCACAGCAATGCTGTCATCCATCTTCACTTAGCACAAGAGGAAACTGAGGGTGAGCGCACACAAGTCGCTCTCTCCAGGTCACAGTGAGGAGGTGGCAGGGGGGTGTCTAAAGGGAAGATACTCTTTAGTGCAAATGCTTTGTCAGTGGACACTGGGCTGCTGACCCAGCCGGCTGCACTTCGGACCTCACGGACCTCTACTGCATCCACAGAACAACCATATTAGGGTTTTTTTTTTTTTAAATTGACTTTCTTTAACTAGTCGCTTTTCTACTAAAACCTAAAAATGAGAAGAAAAGTAACATTGAAACTTCCACAAAGACAATTGAGCTCCAAAGAATAGTTCTTTTAAAAAGAAGAAAATTAAAAACGACAACCATATGTCAAAAACAGATGGGTGAGGAGTGTAAATGGAGGCACACATCCCTGTCGAGCTCTGACAGTGGGAATATGAAAGCTGAGGCTCATACATGTCTATAGTTCACACGAGCAGGACGATGATGAAAATCATCTGGACCAGCCACCAATAGAAACCTCAGGACAGAAAAGTCAGACAGTCTCTCCTGCCAAACTGATCCAGTTGGAGTAGATGTAAGAAAATATAAAGCTGAGGCAGCAAATTACTATTCATTTGACTCAGCACATTAATATACTTAGTATGTTAACATGTTATATAAATGTGGAAGCACTTGCAAAATGGTTTAAATTCAGTTTGTCTTTATTTTAAAATGAAATGATTGAAATCAATTTTGAAGCCCTTCTTCTCTTCCACCAGCCCATCTTTATCAATGGAAAGGTTTTGGCGGTGAGGTGGGGCCAGATGTCTCTGCCTTGTATCCCTAGGATAAATCATGAGCCTGTAACAGTGTTACCAAAAGTTCCTAAGTGCACCAAAGCTAAGGATCATGTTCAGTGAGGGTCAAGCCACAGCAGCAGGTGGGCTATGACTTGACGTTTTTAGTCTCTCCCTTCATGAGTCACCACTTCTAGTTCAGTTGCTTGACTTTATTTAGATTTCCCTGCCAAAGCATAGAAAATTAGCATTTACGTTTCTCTAGGCAATCTGGTCACAAAGGTTCACGAACAGCTGTGAGTAAAATTTGCAACCTCTTTACCTTTTTTGGTTTTCTGTTATTGATTTCTTACCATTATCTGTCAAAGGATGAATTTTGAGTTTTACACAAAAGTTCTCACCGTAGCAACCTTTTCACAAATAAAAAAGCTCTGCCAGGTCTTGGTGACCTTGTACAGCATCACAGAGTGAAGGACTGATTGGAAATAAAGCTCAGACCTGCCTCCTGTTCCCAAACATCACGCTCTTGAACCTTTCTCTATGTGTTGTGGTTCTCTTTCTATACTCTGGCCACCACATAGTCCTGTTAGTACTTCAAACCTTCAGGCAAGCCTGTTACTGTTAACGCCTTAAAGGATTAAATTGAATTTCCAGCTAAAGATGGGTGTGTTTAATGTAGCTTGGTAGCTATGACTACGGCTCTACAGTCACGCTATGTGGACTCCAGTGCAGAGTCCAATTTACATGCCATGTATGCTAGCTGTGAGCCCTTGTCCACTCTTCAAAGTTTGCCAAAAATTCAGTTCCATCATTTATAAGAACATTAGCATCACATGAAGATATTTGTCAGGAGGGTTAAGAAACAAAGCATATGAGATACTTAGCATTTGCTTGACTCATAATAATAAATTTCAATAATATTAGTATGGAGTACACACTCTTTTGAAATAATTTTTATGTAAGAGTTCAGAAATCCTGGTCAAAGATGTGTTTGAATTAAAGTCTTTAGTCATTGCAAGAAGCTTCAGGTAGTCCTTAAGGCTTTTCTACATATTGTTGTAGTGTATAGCATTATGTTTTTTAGTATACACGTTGTTGTTAAATGAATCTGATTATCAGAACCTCAGTATACCTATCGTAACCTTTTATTCCTTCCTATCCATATGGCCAACTTGTAAGCTAAACAACATGGTATTCCCACTCTGAGTCGTTTGTTTTACAACTTGCTTCTGCCCAACCGCTTGTGCCCGTCATACTCCCCTCTAGGCTTAGGTCAGAGGCCGCTTCTTCACGTCTTTTGTAATCTCTCTGGTAGGAAGTGTTTTCTCCTCCCAGAAAGTTCTCTCATTTTCATACATCAGAGTCGCCCGGAGGCCTTGTTTCAGGAGAGACTGCTGCACCCAGCGCCGAAGCTTCCAATACACAGGAGTAGAGGAGGTCCCGAGAAACTGCGTCTCTGAGAAGTCCCCAGGTGAAGCTGCTGAACTGAGCAGAGTGGAGGAACCCAGTAACTCCGCTTTGCTGACATTGCCTTAGAGCAGTGGTTCTGGAGCTTCCTAAAGCTGTGACCCTTTAACACAGTTCATGTTGTGGTGACCCAGCAATCCTAAAATTGTTTCTGTTGCTACTTCATAACGGTAATCTTTCTACTGTTATGAATCATAGTGTAAGTATTTTTGGAGATAAAGGTTTGTCAAAGGCTTCTGACCCACAGGTGGACAACCTCTGCCTCAGGTCATGCTTGCTCATAACATTTACTGTTGTTAGCTTTGCATTTCAGTGGCTCAAACTCATGTCAAATGTCTTTTCAAGAGTAAGGGATTTGTGAGTCAAACCTGAGGATAATTACATTTTTGTACCTCTTCTATTATCAGTGGATGAGGGGGCGGGGGAGCTTTTCCATTACATTGTTTGGACAGGTGAATATTAATGGCATTGTAAGACCCCTCTAGTTTTGGAGTCAAGTTTTGAACCCATATGTGCTGTCTCACTTTTAGATGGAAGAGAATTCAGATAGTATTCACACAGGATAGTATTTACTGGTTGCTTGTTAACTGCAAGATCTGACAGATACAGTTTCTGCATATTATTATTTCATCCTCATCATAACTCTTGGTTGATATGCTCTATTACTCTTGTTTTGTTTTTAATAAATCATGACCCTTAGAGATGACAAAGATTTGCAAGTTCAGCTGGGTAGTAAGAAGGACACCTGGGATTTAAACCAGGCTGATTTTCCAAATTCCTCTACACTGCTATTCATGGCTAAATAGGGGAGGCTTGGCAAAGCTATGGGTTTTTCTCTTTTTTTGACAGTAGCAGTGTTCTCTATTAGCATAGACAGAAGGTAGGCTAATTATTTTGATATGTTTATAGATTTGATTTATGTCTTTTATGAACTAAACTTAAAAATATGCAGTGCTTAATCTGTAATCTCAGCAGAAAAAAATTACCTGCCTATATATGTAAGGAATGGTTAGTACCAGCACCGCCAGCTTATTAACCAACACTAGGATTATCACAAGCATTTCTATAAGCTTAAAAGTGATGAAAACTGAAAGAGCATCTAAAATGCCCAAAATGATGGTGATGGGCACATAGTGAGCGTAAACATACTGTCTAAGAGACAGAAAGAAATTTGAGAAAGGAAAAAAAAATACATCCAGAGTTACTAGGATTCGAATATAAATTGCTCCAAAATTATTATTTTAAAAATCTTGATTGCTTTTCATAAAACTACATCTTCTAGTAATGAACAGAAATGTTCAGATTCCAAATGATGCAGAAGAAACATTTGTTATGACATTATTCAAGCCTAAGGTGTCTTTGTGTAAAGACTGTAGATTAATAGGTCTTTCCAAATGGCTTCATAGTAACAATTTTGTGGCTACTCGAGTTTTGGTCCATGTTGAGAAAAATGTATGTTTCAAAAGAGGAAAAGGATGAATGGTTTCTGCTGTGGGTCTGCTGTGGTGTTCATGTTGGGGTTTTCTAACCCATCCCGCATGGAGATGTACCCAAGAAGGCCAGAGGACTGGATGGAAAGGTCCAGAAGAGCTTGGAAACTTGCTGCCTGAATATTCCCCAGCTGCTTCCCTGAGCTGCAGCTCATTACTCGGCTGTAATTAGTAAAGCACCCTGCTGCCACACCGTTTCAAACTGTGAGTTTCACTCTATTAAGAAGTAGATGAAAATTAGTGTAAACCTGGAAGCTATATTTGATTATCCCTTGGAGTTTTTGGAGCCAAGATTCTGGAAAATTGCATGAGATTCCCGGGGCCATGCCATTAAACCCCAAATAAAAGTTATGACTTATAATGCTGGTTGCTTAATAGTACCCAATCGTTTTATGGGTATTATGGTATAATTTGTTGTGGTACAAATGAGGTAATTAATATTTCCATTCTAGTTTATGAAAATTTCTTGAAGTGGTGATGAAGAATAGCTACAGAGGATGAATTCAACAAAACATATGTTCATTGAAATAACAGCCTGTGAAGGGAAATGACCTTTGTTGCATAAAAATGCAACAGTATACAACACTAATATAGCTTCTGAGTTTGACAGGAAAATAGGTTATATCAAGATCTCTCTGGTTACCCAGCAGAGGCCATTACTGGATGACGGAAGAGTAAGCTTCAGAGGAGAAGAAAGTCTCCTATGGAATCACTCTGCTTCTCATTTCTCATTTTCTTACATAATAGCTTTCAACCATCTCTGTTCAAAAGCATGGATCTCCAAGAGGATGCAAAAATGGTCGTTTCAATTAGCAGTGTGAAGGTAAACCTTTCCCCCACCACCCGAGTCTCAATAATGCTAAGGGTATTTTTCCAAAGACTGTGGGAATTCCCGTGAACTCTTTCCATGGGCAATATTGAATTACATACTGCAGGATGATAAGAGGAGGTGTCACATGACAAGGAAGGGAAATATAGTAGGTAAATAATGAATGCTGCTGGCCTAGGAGGTGTTGAGAGCAGGCTAGAGAGGAAGCATGTTCAGCTCCAGCCCGGTGCCCTGAGCTTTGAGGGATTTTTGTTTGTCTGTTTGTTCGTTTTGGTTTCTTTTTCCTTTTAGCTCACAAGGTGTATTTTTTTACATTTATCACGTTCTGTCAAGAACATTGAGGACCGTGTACCTTCTCTGTCTTCTAGTCTGACTCTATGACCTCAGTTTTCTACCAACATCAAGGCTTTAGAGATGTTCTTCCATCTGCGGCTTCTACAAAAGCGAAGTGTGCAGCCAACCCTAAATGCACCAGGAAGTTTGCAACGGCACACCCCGAACCTTCACTTTTCAGATTTAAACAAAAACGTTCCAACTGGGAAAGATGATGCAGGAGAATGCACGTCTATATACGCACAGATGCTTTGACCCGTAGAACCTTGTGGTCCTCTTGCGGTTTTTACATGTGTAAAAAAAAAAAAGCCAATTAAGCCACTTAATGTGCAAAAACATTATTTTGGGGTAGCAAGCTAAGTCTAAACGAACCCGTGTGTTCAAGGAGGAAGGAAAAGACAAGACATTATTACTTTTCTAAAATACTTGCTCTGCAAAAAGGTAGGCATAAGGAGCCCACTTAACCCATAGCTATGGTCTCATTTTTTTCATCCACAGCATAGGAAAATCTTAAAGTCCCTTGCATTAGAACAAATATGAGCTCTGGGTTTCCCAAGTTGTTTTTGAGGCTTTCTAAAGAACTAAGTGCTTTATATAATGTCCATAAGTCTTGAAAAATTGATTACTTGAACTTGATAGTGAAACCAGTGGAATAGATAGGAAAGGACAAGGGGAGCCCAAAGACACATTTACAGCTGCTGTCACTTTTCCAGTATCTCCTGGTTTCTCCTCAGGGTCCTCTGTGTGCTTGCTCTTGAGCGCCCTCTGGTATCTGCTGCTGATGTAGTTGGTGAGTATATGGCAATAGGGGTGATTTTGCTCTTTAACCTTCAAAGCAGAAAGGCTTAGATCCAAGCGAGGTTTCTATCTGGTTCCTAGCTAATATAGGAACACTTAGATGCAGGGCCTCTATACCCACAAGCATCTGCAACTGTCACGTTCCCTAGGCAGGCTGGATGGCCATGTGAAAACGCTGCTCTCTTCTAAGCTATAGGGAAAGAAGTGTTGTGGGATGCTGTGCAGACACACTGTGTTCTTGTTTGTCTGTTATATCCCAGCCACTTCACCCCAGGGCACCCTGTCAGGATTCCCCTCCCAGATACTGAAAAATTTGTTTAATTTAATTACCCAACCCTACTCACATGTCTCTCCTAAGAGTGAAACAATGGGCCTCCTCTTCCTTGTAATGGCCAGTGTCAAGTAAACAGGAATCCAGAGACAGGAGTAGGACCGAGAGTCTTCTGTCTCCCCTTGCATTTACAAAATGTCCCGTGAATCATGCCTCTTTTTTCCTGGTATGGCTCTATCTTCCTCACTGGCTAGAATGGCCAGCATCTCAGGTGATCCCAGATTATGGAAGATAATGCTACACTGTTTTAATTGAAAGGGTTAGACTAACTTTGTAACCTGTATGTCTTCTAAAGCCTATAGTTTTGAGTTTTAGGTTCAGGTTAAGCTAACGCCTCTTAGTACCTTTCCAGAGAATGGAAAAATGTGACCCTATCTATGAGGACAGATAGAAAAAAGGCAAGCAAGCAATGACCTTCACTCAGCAAAAAGAAGGACTCTTGTCTTTGAGATAGTGTTTCTTAGCAACAAACTCAGACTTCTTCTGAGTAGCTTTTGACCTCCAGCCAAAAGTCTGTAGCCCCTAATCTTCAAGGATGAGCTAATCACCCCCACCTTCAATTGCAGCTGCATCCACACTTGGCAAGACTGGCCAAGCTTGAGCACCTAAGACTAACCAATTATCTTACTTTATAGCTTCCTCATCCAATCCTAAATTGCCAAAACTACAACTTCAAATTTCCCGAAATTTTTCTTTTAGAAACCTAAAGGCATTTGTCTCCCAGTGCCACTCTTTGCTGACTGGCAGGGGTGACCCCATTGCGCAATGGTAAACAAACCTCTTGCTTTTGGAGTCTTGGTCTGGGGGAGTTTCTGGGAAGGGTGCGATCTTGAACTCCTGAGCTGTGAGACCCCAGATCTTACATAATAATTTCAAAACTTCATGAAAGTTCCCTAGGTGCACAAAGTTATACACAAAAACCAACAGCTAACATGGAAATAGAGCTATGTCCTATTAAAAATGATTGTAAAAGAATAAATGAAAGTCCTTACTTCTAGAAGAATCTCTATATAACAAATCTCTAACAAACTTGTTTACTGCCCAAGACAAAGATACCAAACATGTGAAAATACTTCAAGATCCTGGACAGATTAGTTTTGAAATCCCTCCTCAATGTTGCCTTTTGATTAACATGTTTTAAGAAGAAACACGTATAAATATATGGCTAAGCATATTGTTTTATAATTGTGACAACTCCTATGTATATATAGCCACTCCTATGAAAATTATGTAAATGACAGAGTGAGAATATCATTTGGAGAATGTATGATTTAAAGGTCTTTTATTTATCTGCAAGGAGTATTATCTTCTGGGCTTCTGGTCACCTTGGGCCCTTTAGTCTGCTAACCAATGTTGGACAAGAAATAGATCTTTAAGGCAAAGTTGAAGGAAGTAGATTTTCACTTATTTACTTTTTGTGTTTTATTTCACCTGTGAAAAGAAAAGCAATAGGTGAAAGGTTGTTTTATTTTAGTACAGGAAAATTTTAATTTAAAAAATCCAAATAGCTTTCCTGTCAGCAGCAACTACAAGAATGGACTTTAAAGAGTAGGTGATTTAATTAAGAGATAATCTGTTTCCTGCTTCTTGGAAGAAATGTTGCAGTTGAAATCTAAGGAAGATCATGGAATTCAAGTTTTGAGTGGTTTTCCAGACATTCTCAACATTCACCTTCTCTATATGTAGTGCTCTATCAAACTAGACTTAGAGTTACCACATTCTTCACCTTGTACTTGGCCATTATCCTTTAGCTTTAACAGAAGAGAGCACTGAGAGTATTGGGGGGGAAGAGTGCTTCCGTAGCATCCTCAAGGTTTGGGGCTCAATCCGCAGCATTACTGAACAAAACAAGAGGACTAGGAAGTACTACAAGAAATCTAGCGCCCATTTGAATTCGTAGCACCTTTGGAATTTTCCACTCTGTTTAGACCTTGATTCCTCAAGAGGACTGGAAAGGTCTGAGCCATTGTGGAGTGCCCCGTGGGCAAACCCATCCAAGCATCTTGTGTGACTGTCACAGGAAGGTGACTATGGCTCTGGACCTGGCGCTTTTGGCTCCCTGATGTGTCCTGGCTGCAGGACGGAGACCATCCAACACTGCAGTGTTCTCCGGTCACATGATCTCCCAAGGATGGATCGCTCCTGTGGTTGCCTTTTTGTCTCTTTGGTCTTACGAAGTCACCTTGCTGCGCTGCCAAGACCCAACCCCCATTTTTTAAAGTCAGGGAAAGCTTTTAGGCTGCAGGAAGATTTACCTAGGAACCTGCAGGGAAAAAATGTTGGCCTACTTAGGGGCAGAGAGACTTGGCAAGGAGGGCACACGATCTCTGAGTTACTGGTTTGTGAGAACACTTTGAGAACACACTCAAGGTAATGTTTTCAAGGACTTGGAATGACTTTCACAGCCTATTAGAGTCAAGTAGTTTCTGAGATTGCTAAAAGTTTACTCTATAGCTGTCTTACAGGCTTGCTTTGGAACTTTCAACTTTTCTTGGGTTAAATGAGCTGAAAAAAGCAGAGCTTTTCTTTATCTTGTGATGGTGGGAGATGGCAGCTATAACCCAGCCAGGTCTTGCCTATGACCTCAGGCTATCAATGAACTTTTCCAGGGAATGAAACGTATTTAAAAACAAGACATGGAACATTTTTGAATGTGAATTAAAATAAGACAAAAATAAATACCAATGTACTATAATTGTTGAAATGAATGTTTTAGAAATATCACCATTTACATCAAATTGTTAAAATTGTTAAAATTAAAAGGATGTGCAATGCAGCATGTAGTTTAATTCTTGGTGTTCAATACATTTCTTTTGTGCGCTCAAAACAATTATTCCTAAGGGAAGGTAAATAATTAACAGTAGTAAAAAATAATATTGTATTTTATACAGTGTGTTTAAGATTGCGAAACATTTCTGTATAGCTTATTTACTTGATTAGCCAATATATATTTAAATATTCTTGCATTCCTTTGGCACAAAGAATTAAATGAAAACTGTTATCTCCTTGCCCCATGGCAATTTTTATCCACAGAAAATAACAGAGCTTCTTGCTTCCCACTAGATAAAGATTAACTGTGCAATGATTACAATCTTTTCCATAGCTGTAGCTCAATCTGCAAAAACAATTAAGCATTCTCTGAGTTCACATAGTGTGCTTCCTGAGAAAACTTCTGAGTTCAGGAGTTTATATGCATCCTCACAATGTTCCCAGCACACAGTTCAGCAGATTTTGCCGTTTCCATTTTATGAATGGAAAAGTAGTTCATGATAAAATCAGGTAAGATGTCCAAAGTTGATTGGTAAGTTGAGTTGGCTGGTCTTGGCGCCTTTAACCCAGTGAAACAGGGTTATGATTCTTCCACAGAGGTGCACTGGGCACTGCCCCACCTGTGGGTGGCTCAGGACCACTCTGTCTGGTGCTTCAGTAAAATGTGCCAAGTGTTACCTTCTTACGGAACTAGTTTTTGTCTAATCCATTTCCTCATTGTGGGCAGTATTATTAGGAATTTGTTCACCGTGTGGGTTCAGAGCCTCACTAACCCATAGGATCAATCTGTGAAGCCAAAGGGGCCTATTAGTTTATCTCTGACCTCACCATACCACACAGGACACTTGCACATTTTCATAGTACCCTCAGGGCCAGAGGGGAGAAATGTCCAACTTAGGGACCTTACAGAACCTCTGCCTCACCATAGTTACCTTCGCATTAAGACCAGATGAGGGTGATTCATAAGCTGGTCTTACTTTGCAATAAAACACTCCTGGGTTAATTATGTATGGATCTTATTGACATTTCAAAATTCACTGTCAAAGAAAGTATCTTTTTAAGAATCAACAGGAGAACCACTGAGAGCCCTGATAAGCATTTCACTGCTGAAGTTGTGGTGGTCCGGAGTGGACCTTTAATCATGCAAAGTTTCTTTTTCATACCAAGGAGAATTTTGCTTTGACCTTATACCTCCATCTCATGGAGAAGTATAAGCAAAATGAATATTTTAAACATACTTTCCTGACCAACAGCTCAGGAGATTTCACAGTTAAAAAATTTCAATTTCCTTTATTCTTTAAATGCCAAGAAGTACAGGGACAGGTGCTTATACTCAGCAAAAGATTGTACATTAATGGGCTTGGATATTTAAAACAAATCACCCTAGTAATTCTGACTTTTGTTGTACACAAATACAATAATTTTACCTTCTAGTAACTAAATTGTCTTCCATACAATAGGCAGCAGGATTTAAATGTCATATGTATGTGTGTTTATATGTTTATGCAGAAAGGGGAGGGAGGGTGGGATCGGGAGGGGAGGAGGGAAGGGCTTATGGGGGGATACAAAATGAATAAAGTGTAATTAATAAAAAATAAAAACAAAAAAATAAAGCCACAAACAACATCATGACCTGAAAAATACACATAATATGGATTACTAGAAGGTTTAAGTATAGACTCCATCTTTCTAAGCACCCCATGCTCCTTGAAGCTTCCCGTTTGCCTAGAGGACAATTACTTGGAGCATGCTTCTTATCAGAAGCTCACAGATTCATGAAGGGAGGTCACTTTGTGCATATTTGAGAACGATCAAGTTGGATGTTCTCTGCCCGCTCTGGGCCACTCCTTACCCTGCTCTAAAAGCTGGCTTTTGTCATTTTGTATTATATTTTTCCATCTCTGTTACTTATGCCCCTCAGTGTTTTTCACGGGGCACTTCAAATGCTTCCCCATGTACTGAGCCATCCTTCTCTACCTAACTCCAAATGCCCTTTTCTTTACTCCTCTGTTCTCCCCACATCTCCATCTTAATTGTGTTCTAGTGTTCTTAAGAGCTCACTAACTTGTTGTATGCTTGAGCATAGTTTAGATATATACCTAGGAGTGGTATAGCTGGGTCTTGAGGTAGCACTATTCCTGATTTTGTGAGAAAGCACCAGATTGATTTCCAAGTGGTTGTACAAGTTTACATTCCCACCAGCAATGGAGGAGGGTTCCCTTTCTCCACATTCTCTCTATCATGTGTTGTCACTTGAGGTTTTGATCTTAGCCATTCTGATGGATGTAAGGTGAAATATCAGGGGTGTTTTGATTTGCATTTCCCTGATGGCTAATGACATTGAGCATTTCTCTTTTTTTTTAAAAAAAAAATTTTTGTTTTCTTAATTTCAGTTTATTCACTTTGTGTCCCAGCTGTAGGCCCCTCCTTCATTCCCTTCCACTCTCACCCTTCCTCCCTCTTCTCCTCCCATGTCCCTCCCCCAGTCCACTGACAGGGGAGGTCCGCCTCCCCTTCCATCTGATCCTAGTCTATCAGTTCTCATCAGGACTGGCTGCATTGTCTTCCAATTTCTTGAGTTCTTTATATATTCTGGATATTAGCCCTCTGTCAGCTATAGGATTGGTGGAGATCCTTTCCCAGTCTGTAGCCTGTAGTAGTGTCCTTTGCTTTAAAGAAGCTTTTCAGTTTCATGAGGTCCCATTTATTGATTGTTGATCACAGAGCCTGTACTGACCTAGGCATATATCCAAAAAATGCTCAAGTATGCAACAAGGACATTTGCACAACCATATTCCTAGCAGCTTTATTTGTAATAGCCAGAATCTGGAAACATCCCAGATGTCCCTCAACAAAGGAATGGATACAGAAATTGTGGTAATTTACATAATGGAATACTACTCAGCAATTAAAAACAAGGAAATCATGAAATTTGCAGGCAAATAGTGGGAACTAGAAAAGATCATCCTGAGTAAAGTGTCCCAGAAGCAGAAAGACACACATGGTATATACTCGCTTATAAGTGGATATTAGACATATAATATAAGATAAACATACTAATATCTCTACACCTACAGAAGTGAAGCAGGAAGGAGGACCTGGGTAAGATGATCAATCATCATTCAGAAGGCAAACAGGATATACATCAGAAGAGGGAGAAAACAGGGAGCAGGACAGGAGCATACCACAGAGGGCCTCTGAAAGACTCTACCTAACAAGCTATCAAAGCAGATGCTGTGACTCATAGCCAAACTTTGGGCAGAGTGCAGGGAATCTTATGAAAGAACGGGGAGACAGAAAGACCTGGAGGGTACAGGAGCTCCACAAGGAGAGCAACAGAACTAAAAATTCTGGGCACTGATACTCCAAACAAGGACCATGCATGGAGATAACCTAGAACCCATGCACAGATATAGCCCATGGCAGCTCAGTGTCCAGATGGGTTTCCTAGCAAGGGAACAGGCACTGTCTCTGACATGAACTCAGTGGCTGGCTCTTTGATCACCTCCTCCTGATGGGAAAACAGCCTTACCAGGCCACAGAAGAAGACATTGCAGCCATTCATGATGAGATATGATAAGCTAGGGTCAGAGGGAAGGGGAGGAGAACCTCTTTTATCATAGGACTTGGGAAGGGGCATGGGAGGAGAAGAGGGAGGGAGGGCAGGATTGGTAGGGGATGAAAGAATGGGCTACAGCTGGGACACAAAGTGAATAAATTGTAATAATAAGTAAGTAAGTAAGTAAATAAATAAATAAATAGCTCAGTACCGTGTATACAGTAAGTTCTTTAAACAAATGAGTTTGTTCAATTATCACAGTCATCTGCGAGATATTTATGCCTCTGTGTCACATCACGATGCTGTTAAAAAAAAATCTACCCAACATTTCCAGGTATGAAATCTACCCAAATTTCAGGATTTGAACTCAGGGGCTCTGCCTACGAGATCATTCTAAAGTGCCATCCTTTGTGGATAATAATATGTATAATTACTATTACTATTATTGATTTCCATATGTAAGTCTTTGGTGAGTTTATCGTGGCTTCAATTACTATCTTTCCTATGCTGATTTCTTTCAAACTCATAGTTTTCTCTGAAACTCAGATTTGTATCATCACTCAAGTTTCTAATAAATTCCATAAAACCAGAGCACCCCAAGTGAAACTCCTGACCCTTATTTCTAAAGCCCAACCTTCCTTAACCTGCCTTGTTTTACATGGTATGGAATACATCCATTCACATTCCAGGGATCTTGTCAATACTAGGAAGTGTAATCGCCCCTATCTCCATTTCATCCTCATCTCTCTGCTCTCATCTGTCACTGAAATGGTGGACTCCACATACAGTCCCACATTCAACTGTTCTGCTGCCTATAGTCGAGTGATCTCTTTTACTGTCCCTCGTTTGATGTGTCTGTTGATTACTTTTTTCTTCTTTCATCGTGTTTAAATGGTCACCTTCCTCTCTGTACCTAGTCTCCTGCTCTATTTTCTGCAATGTGTTAGAATCTGCTTGGTTCTGGGGCTTTAGCTCAATGGTGGACTAGTTGCTTGCCCTTGGGTTTGATGTCCTGCACCACAAAAAAACAACAACCAACCAACCAACCAACCAACCAAACAAACAAACAAACAGAATGCACCACAGTAGGAAAAGATGTGTATACTACATAAAAACAAACTCATTCTTTATTTGTGATAAAAGAAAAGAGACATCCTAAGTGATCAAAATATAAAGGGAAGATCTTAATATTTATAGCATTTTAATTTATTTATTTTGTGTTCAAGTGGGTGTATGTTTGTGGGTGCATTTGCCATTGCACTCAAGTGAAAGTAAGAGGATAATTTGAGGGGCTCTTTTCCCTCCTTACATTATGTTGGTCCAGAGAATTTAACTCAAGTCATCAAGGCTCAGCTGCAGACACTCTGCCCACTGAGCCACCTGGCTGGCCCTGTAATGAAGATCTTATCAAAACCTTACTGTTACTATGGTAATAGCTATTGATTATCATAAAATCTCATGGGACGCTATACAAGCAATCATTTATAGCCATATTCTGAATTTTTACAACTGCAACAGAAAAATCCAGGGCAACACTGGAAAAACTCAGTCATCTCTATTTCTACCTTTATGAATGAGACTTGTACTTTTGTCTTCAAGTGAGAGCTCTAGAGAGTGTGTGCACATGGCTATCAATGAAAACAGAGCCCTTTGGTGCCACCCAATATGGAGCTACTTGTACTTCTGCATCTTGTGTTTCAGGTAGACTTTTAGTGGGCATGGCAACTGAAGCATAGAAAAACAGTAGGAAAAAAAAACCCCACAAGTCCCTAGTAATGGGAACAGGGGCTGTCTCTGACATGAACTCAGTGGCTGGCTCTTTGATCACCTCCCCCTGAGGGAGGAGCAGCCTTGCCAGGCCACAGAGGAAGACAGTGCAGCCACTCCTGATGAGACCTGATAAGCTACAGTCAGATTGAAGGGGAGGAGGACCTCTCTTATCAGTGGACTTGGGGAGGGGCATGGAAGAGATGAGGGAGGGGGCTACAGCTGGGATACAATGTGAATAAACTGTAATTTATGAAAAATAAAGAAATTTTTAAAAAGAATTAGACTTAACTTAAAGGAAGGTCGTTGATGTTAAAAATTGACCTGCTCTTTTAAGAGGGGAAAAAAATGACATTTCCCCTTCCCTATTAAATTGATGTGCTGAGAGGGTCAAAACCTTCAGCTACTTTACTTACTTTTACATTTTCTGTAATTTATCAAAAAATATGGATGCAAAGGAAAAAATTAAAGGGTTTCCACCCTTATTGGAACAATTTGCTCTGAGAGGCACTGAAAAGAGTCAGTCTGCTTACATATTGCTTCAACTAAGTGAATACTCTGGAGCTTGCGGTACAAAGAATGTTCAAATGAGTGGAATGATTAAACCAATGCAGGACTGTGTTCATTAACTTAAAAAAAAAAACCTAATTGGTAAGGGGTTACTTAAAATGCTGTATTTCACCTTCACTAAATTCACAATTAAATTCTTGGTTAGCAAAGCAAAGGACCGCCAGAGCACATGTCCATAGGGAGACAGAGTGCTAGCAGTGGTGGAGGAGGCAGGCTTCTCAGACAAGCTAGTGAATGAACAAATGCCAGAGGTTATGAGAGCCATCATCAGGTTGGAAGTCAATCATAAGCTCCTTGCTGGAAAGAAATTTCCCCTGGTGCAGGACTAGGGAGGTTGTTATTGGCTTGTGTTTATTGAGTCTTGTAGCATGCTCAGCACTAGGGGAGGGAGAACATGGAGGTTTACCCAGCACACCAATGTTTTAAATATAATACTGGGGCATCAAAGAGAACTAACGGAAAATATGGAACAATAGCTAAATGGTGCTGGTGACTCTTGACATTTATTGTGGTAGGAGTGTCTTAATTTACTGCCTCCTGGGCAATAAATGGCCTGAAAATATTGGCATAGCTTCCTACTTTTTGGAATATTAGAAGGCATTCTGCTACATTTCAATATGAACCTTCATCTTTATGAAAAAGCAATTTCCAAAAAACATGGTTTATTTTCTTCCTTTAATCTCAGCACCTGGGATTTGAGTGTCTCACTTTTTTGAGGATGAAAGTCTGCATTAAGAACTTGAAGCTTGGGAGCTATGTTAAGTAAACAACTAAACCGAAATTCTGCTTAGCAACAAAGTTTGGGAAAATTCCACATTTCTAGAATTCAATTCACCATTTAAAAATCTAGATGATTGTTTTAGTCACTGTTCTTTTGCTGTGAAGAGACCAAGGAAACTCTTATAAAAGAAAGCATTTGATTAACGGCTTGCCTACCGTTTCAGAGGAGTAGCCCATTATTGCTTTGTGTATGTACATAATCATTTCTGTATTTGTGCTTATCTGTGTCACTACTTGGAGGGTCTTCCAAGACAAAGAAGCTTCTGTCTTTGCCAATAACCTGAGTCACTGAGGTTGTTTTCTTTTTGAAGTCAAGGGTTGAGTCTTTGAAAACAGCCAGTATTCTCCAAAAGCTGTTGGAAATGGGGTAGAATTTTGACTTCCTTTATTACTTTCACTGCATTATAACTTGAGATCTGTGATGACACCCAGTCATGAAAGTTCTTCCACTTTCTGGGAATACAAAGAGGTTTACTTTTTTCTTAAAATATTTTAAGAAAATGGTACATGGTACTTGAGATGCAGCCCAGTGATAGAACATTTGCCTAGCATTGAAAAAGATTCTAATGAAATGACTGATCATGAGCTATGAGCAGACAAATGTGATGTTAACTTTTTCATTGGTTTATTGGTACCTCTGCACCAAGACTACATAGTCCTTTCCTCAGGAACCACAGAAATTTGTTACCTTATATTAATTCTATTTGCTTTCCTGAGAAAAACAATCTTAACCTACTATTTATAAATAATTAACACTCAAAGAGAATTTGGAGTGGTTCTCCTAAGACATTTGATCTTAGATAAACTTTCCTGTGGTCATCATAAACTTTGATATCCAGCAGTATTCCCTGCATCTTGGGCACTACATAATAGCCACATAAGTGAACAAAGTACTCCCTTTCGATGATTTTAGAAGCTAGCAGTTTTCCTCAATGACTCAGTGTTTTTTAAAAGAGATTTTTTGTCAGTATATATTGATTTTATGGGGTTCATTATGATATTTTGATACATGTACATAATATATTTTGACTACCCCTCCTCCCTGCAAGGGTTTTTATTGCTGCAGTGAAACACCATGACCAAAAAGCAAGTTGGGGAGAAAAGGGTTTATTTGGCTAACACTTTTATATCTCTGTTCATCACTTAAATAAGTCAAGACAGGAACCTAAGCATGGCAAGAACCTTGAGGCTAGGATTGATGCAGAGGTCATGAAGTGGTTTGGCTTCCTAGCTTGTTCTCATGGCTTGCTCAGCCTGCCTTCTTATAGAACCCAGGACCACCAGACCAGCGATGGCACCGCCCACAATGTGCTGAGCCCCTGCCCATCAATCACTAATTAAGGTGTCCTGCAGGCTTGTCTGCAGCCTGATCTTATGAAGATATTTTTTCTTTTGAGGTTCCCTCCTCTAAGATGATGTTAGTTGTATCGAGTTGACATAAAATTATGGGGCACACCCACTATCCTCTTTTCCTTTCCCACTCTCACTGATCTCCTTCCCAGTTCCTCTTTTACTTTCTGTCTTTCGTGTTGAATACTCCTTTTAAAATAAAGATTTTAGGATGCTCTATAACAAGAGTTACTAATCAAATTCTCCTGTAGTTGACAGAAACTCACTCATCACTCATCATAAGAATAATTTTATCTTTCCTAAGGAAAAGAGATGAAATAAATTGTGTATTAACTATGATTTGAAAACTAATCTGTAAGCTTATTATTTCAGTGTTTGTAATCCAAATGAAGCACAAAATCTTTTCAAACTTCCCCAGTGTGATATTCATTTAAAAATAAAGTAATCAAGTTAAAGTCAGAAGTGGTCATCAGCATCCATTTCAGATCAGGACATGCTCAGAGGAATCAGTGCCTTTATCTCAGTCCCGAGAAAAGTATTTTGGGTCATGCCCTAAGGGAGGTAAGCAAACATTCAACTCTTTTCTGGCATAAGAGCAATTACTTCACATGCAGAGCCTGTGTTATTCTTGAATATGAGCATTCTGCTTTTGAAAAAGAACCTTGAAACTGTCTCAATGACGTCCTGAAATACAGACCTCTTGTCCTCTAGAAGTTTCTATTTTATCTCTACTCTACAAGTTCTGAAAGCTGAGGCAAGAAGAGAGAGTCTGTCTGAGTTGGCAATAGTGAGAGGGAATATGTATGCTGGTACCTGTATTAGGCTGTATTATGCTGGTACCTGTATTAG